>NW_027069542.1:496919-544710 GCF_002906115.3 Quercus suber
GCTTTTAAAATCAGCTTTATATATGTTTAGGGTTGTGAGGGGAAAAAAAAACCTAAACAAATAAATCCATATGAGCTGAAATTTAGATCTAGAAATTCTGATTCATAAAGCTTGATAGATCGAGCTTGTGTCAAGCTACCCATTAAATCTCGATAGCCAGCCTTCTATCAGCTATCTATTGAGTTTCAATAAAATAGTTTTGGCTTCACTTATTTCTTGGATCAATCTTCATGTCTTTAATACAACTACTCGATATGTATCAAACCCATCTTAGATTTACCCAATTGCATAGGAAAATATGACCCTAACAAGTAAATTTGACAAATCCAATGTTGGATTATATTATCTTCTTGTATTTCCCATACTTGCAAAATTTTAAAATAATAAAGATCAATAATAATGTCATCAATCAATTGTTTAAATTCAGTATTTTTATAGTTTAAAATAATGCATAAAAGATGAGTTTATGGATCGAATAATAAATAATATTCATTTGGTATGAAAATTGGCATGCATAATAAAAACATATAGAAAATGTAATCCAACGGTAAAATTCACTAAATATGAATTTAATAATACATTATTTTTTGGTGTAACATACTTAGATTGCAATTAAGGAGTATGTAATAATATAATATACTCTTATAGATCGCATTTCGGAAGGGTTGAAGTTTAATCATTGTAGAAGTCTAAGGTGGTATTTGCTTTCTCAAAGTAGGAATGTATTTCATATCATATATAAAAAATTTAAATGGAAGCACAATCGAGAATATATATTAGATTATAATTGCATTCCAATTTTGTTTTAACTATCACTCCAACTAGTATGTAACCCCGTGTTACCGCACGGGACTGGTTAATTGTAATGATGCTTTTGGCCAATTTTTTTTTTTTTTTGTTTTTTTTTGGGTTTATCATACAGATGATAGAATTAAATCAAACAATGAAAAATATATATTGCATTTTATTATTTAAGTAATGCTATTGGTCTTTTTTTTCTTTTTTTTTTGGTTTATCATACATAGGATAGCATTAGATAAAACAATGAATAAAAAAAAGAGAATATTGCATTTTATTATTTAAGTGATGCTACAGTGAATAAAAAAGAGAATATTGCATTTTATTATTTAAAATATATAAAGGGACATTAAAAAATAAAAACAAATCATTGAGTTTGGAATCTTCTTGGAGGCGCCAATGAAACGCTAATGTATGAGAGTGTGAAGCAAGGAAGAGTGTGATTGAACATTGTGTTTGAACCCGGCTTTGCTCTGAGAAATCCGTAAGGAGGAGGAGAGGGTAGTGTGTGGATCTAGTTGATAGAGGTTGAGAGAGGAGGAGATATGGGATAACGATATAGAATTAGGAAAAGATGATGTTTCAAGAAGGTTTTTCAAGTCACAAACAGTGTCTTTATTCAGGGTTTAGCTTACCTCCAATATTTTTTTAACTGGACATGCCATTTTATGTTGGATATTTTAATAAAAAATATTATATTTATTTTGATACTCATTTATGTGTATCAATTATCCCTTAATGTCAAATACGTTGAATACTAAATTTTGAAATTTAAATTTAATTCAAATTTGAATAGCTTTTGTCAATGGTTTTAATCAGGAAATTTATGAACATTAATGTAATATTAATACCATAATTGCCAGCATATTTGGTTTTATTGTCTTATTTGAATATGACATAATAACGTCATATATGGAAGAATTTCAGTACTTAAATGTAAAGTTATTGCTGAATTATTTTATGCTCTAATTAGTTACCATATATATATATATACAAATATTTACTATTTGAAAAGTAGTCAAACAGCCAGCAATTTATTGTAATATATATATATATATATTCAGAAACTTTCAAAATGATATTGTAATAATGTACAACAACGTAATTTGGGGGCATTAATTTCAAAGCTTTATGACTTTTCTTTGTTCCAACGTACAGATTGAGATTTTGGCAAAGATAACTTTTCGGTTATATTATATATATATATATATAGAGAGAGAGAGAGAGAGAGAGAAGCCATTGATTGTATATATTAATTTTAGTAACGTTTTGACTATTTAATTGCTATCAAACGTTTTATTTTCTGGCTAAGGACAAGCAACATATCTAGTTCTATATATATGGAAAGAAATAAAAGTTTCATTGTTGGATATTTTAATAAAAAATATTATATTTATTTTGATACTCATTTATGTGTATCAATTATCCCTTAATGTCAAATACGTTGAATACTAAATTTTGAAATTTAAATTTAATTCAAATTTGAATAGCTTTTGTCAATGGTTTTAATCAGGAAATTTATGAACATTAATGTAATATTAATACCATAATTGCCAGCATATTTGGTTTTATTGTCTTATTTGAATATGACATAATAACGTCATATATGGAAGAATTTCAGTACTTAAATGTAAAGTTATTGCTGAATTATTTTATGCTCTAATTAGTTACCATATATATATATATACAAATATTTACTATTTGAAAAGTAGTCAAACAGCCAGCAATTTATTGTAATATATATATATATATATTCAGAAACTTTCAAAATGATATTGTAATAATGTACAACAACGTAATTTGGGGGCATTAATTTCAAAGCTTTATGACTTTTCTTTGTTCCAACGTACAGATTGAGATTTTGGCAAAGATAACTTTTCGGTTATATTATATATATATATATATAGAGAGAGAGAGAGAGAGAGAGAAGCCATTGATTGTATATATTAATTTTAGTAACGTTTTGACTATTTAATTGCTATCAAACGTTTTATTTTCTGGCTAAGGACAAGCAACATATCTAGTTCTATATATATGGAAAGAAATAAAAGTTTCAAATACACACAATTTTTATTTTAGAAAGCTACAGACTTTTCTAAAACAATTTTTTTGTCGTAAACACTTATCATCTATTGTTTTTTACTACTCACAAAAATATTCTATCTTTTACAAAATTTTCTGGGAAAAGAAAGTACTATAGAGAGCTTATATCCTACGAGCAGTGTAGGCTCGCAAGGATAATCAGCAAAGGTGGCTGGGCTGTTGTATCCTGGGGGCAACGTGCAGAAATTATTTGTCTAACTATATCGGATATACCGTAGACGGCACGATTTGTCTCAAGACAGTGACTTGGTCCACGCCTCATCTCTGCCACCTCTTTTTGGTAATATCAAATTGTATAATTTCCAAGGAAAATTCAGGCATTATCTCTCCTTTATTTCTAACATTTTATTTTAAATAGACAATGATAAGTGATAGTGTATTTTAATCTCCACATTTTATTTAGTTAGTAGGTGACGTGGCAAACTCTCATTAAAACAAAAAGAGATTCCAATTAAAAAAGTACTGGAGATAAGCCAGACCCTTGAATGAGAAAAGAGTCGACAGTATAAAAATTAAAAATTTAAAAAAAAAAATCCAAAAATTCGGAGCTACGTGTGGTCAATTAAGGTTAATTATGGTATAAAACTTCAATTCTTCTATATATGGTGGATATGTTTCCTTTTAAGGGTTGGTGGTAATTGGCTAACCACAAACCAGTCGTGCAATCATAATTGGTTAAATTAATCAACTTGACTTAATTGGTTAATTTGACGCAACTAGAGTCTAAAGACTCTAAACTCTCCAAAAAATGTTAGTTTTCGTGCATTTTGTGCAAAATGTGTCTTGACAATGTGCTACACCTTTGGACATTAAACTTATTTTTAGAATTTCAACCTCTATTTGCAATCTCGATGGCTGCGCATCCATGCTTTGAATTGTTGCATTAATAAGTTAATAGTGCAACATTTAAAAAAAAAAAAACTAATATGCTAAAAACTTCTAATCTTTCAAGTGTCTAGGAACAAACTCAATATATTACTTCCAAAACACATTTTAATCCATTTGGACGGCGAATTCTACTGTAGTCCTTCAGCAGCCAAGAACAAGTCGGATTAGATTAACTACAGCTAATAACTGTTGAATAGGTCTGAATTTATAGTATGAAAAAACAAAGTATGACTTGTTATTTGTTAGAGTGTCCAACTCAAAAAGTTTGGGGGGCCTCTAACATAATAATAATGTCTAATTTTTTTGGCAGTTAGTTTTTCGTTTGTTTTTCTGTTGAGTATTTTCGGTAGGTTTCAGGGTCTTTAGAAAGAGTATGGATTATGATATTGATTTGCTGCTGAATTTAATATACATTTATGTACTAGTACGTATGAATGTATTGGACAAAATTGGCAAATGCCCTTTTCAGGCAAAAAAAACAGCATTTTGTCCCCTTTCTCAAACTAATTACGGAAATGCCCCTCTTTTGAAACTCGATTTTCTCAAAATCAAGTAAAAAAAAAAAAATTATGGAGCCCTATAGTGGTGTTTAAGAAGCCTATAGTGATATTTTAAGGACCTATAGTGGCATTTTGGAACTCAAGCTCCATGAACTCGAGTTATAAGCAATTTTTTTTTTTTTTTTTTTTTTACTTATAACTCGAGTTCATGGAGCTCGAGTTCCAAAACGCCTTTTTTTTTTTTTTTTTTGCCCGAAAAGAGCACTTGCCAATTTTGTCTTGAATGTATTAGCATATTACGAGCAATAGTCTTCATCATGTTATTTTTTATTGTTGGAGCATTTTAATATTAAATAATTAAAATGAATAAATGTTACAATATAAATGTAAAGATATAGGAGTGAATATGGAAGATGAGGAGTTAGTGATTTAATCCCACATTGAAAAGGAGAGAGACTATTTTATTCCTTTTAATTGTGATGATTAATGGGCTAACATGAATTGTCTCAGATATTGGGTTAGATACGTGCGCAAAAGGAAGGTAAAGGGTGGAGGTATGAGCCATTAACCCACTTAATGGACTATCCGTTTGGGCCTTTTCATTCACCCATCAGATTAATATCCAACAATTAATCTTGTAACACCCACTACATCAAAATAAATAAATCTTAAATCTCCTTAAAGAAAGCGAGTGCTGCGCCTCAATCCAAATAGTGTTGTGTACTTTCTCTCTTTAAATAAATAAAATTCAGAAGTATTATTCAGTTTCTTTTTGTGTTATTTCCATTATTATTATGTTTTCACCAACAATTTTAAAGAGAATTAACACATGGAGCCTACACAAGAGAAACCAAATGGGTCTGTTGGAGATCTCAATAAGCCATTTCGCTTTAAGGGAGCCCATTTCAAGAGGTGGAAAGGAAAGGTCCTCTTCTACTTGAGTCTTCTCAAAGTTGCCTACATCCTCACTAACAAGAATCCATCAAAGGTTTCTACCGATGAGATGAGGGAGGAAGAATATAGTCTCCATCAAGAAGAAATAGATAAGTATACAAAAGATGAATATAATTGTCACTCTTATCTATTGAATTGTCTTGCCGAACATTTAAATGATTATTATGATACAACTTACAATTCTACCAAAAAAATTTGGAAAGCTTTACAAAACAGTATGCCGCTAGTAGATTTTCCCGTTACCAAATGGTGGATGGAAAATCGGTGGTGGATCAAGCACAAGACTTCCAAATGATTGTAGCAGAATTGAGATCCGAAGACATAAAGATTGGAGAGAATTTTTATTACAGATGGCATATTCAGATGGCATCAAAATTCAAATGCATATTCTCTCATAGTACATTCCCGAGTTGTTATAAAACAACATACATAAGTTCATAGAAAAACTATCAAAAAACATAGAATCTTGATTAGAAACACAACTTCTTTCGGCCAAAGCATACATATACTTGTTAGCTTCACGGAAATAATGACTCATCTTCACGATGAGTTGTTAATTAAGAATTTAAGATGAATATCACCGACACTTTATGGGTTTGAAGTTGAGGACACACACACACACACACACACACATATATACTTTTTCGTTCAAGTCAGTGTAAAAGAAGGTGGAGGAGGAGGTTAGAGGACAAGATGCACTCATGACACAAGAGAGCAATGGTAATTCCACCATAAAGGTAAACCTTATTTCAGCCAATAATAATATGCCCAAAAATCATTTTCCTAGAAATGGTCAATTGAAGCCAAAAAAGAGAGCCTTTAAAAATAATAATAGACCTCAAGGAAGGGGAAACCCAAATAAAAATTACAATAAGAACCAAGGACCCCCTTCACAAGATCAATTTAATAGATCATGTTTTGTCTGTGGCAAGAGTGGGCATATTGCTCGATTTTGCAAATTTCAGAAACGTGAATCTGTCCCACAAGCTAATGTAACCAAAGAGCCTTTAGTGGCTATGATTACAGACATCAATATGGTGCAATATGTTGAAGGGTGGTGGGCAGATTTTTGTGCTAATAGGCATGTCTGCTATGACAAAAATTGGTTCAAGTTATACACTCCTTTTGAAGAAGAAAAAATTGTTATGCTTGGTGACTCTAGTAAAACCAAGGTTCTTAGGAGTGGTGAGGTTGATTTGAAATTCACTTCTTGACGTGTGCTAACATTAAAAGATGTACTTTACACTTTGTCCATGAGGAAAAATTTGATGTCAAGTTTTTTGCTTAACAATGCTGGTTTCAAGCAGACTATGGAATCTGATAATTATGTAATCACTAAAAATGGATTATTTGTGGGTAAGGGTTATGCTTGTGATGGAATGTTTAAATTGAATGTTGAGAATAATAAATCACCTACCAGTTTAGTTTATATGCTTTCTTTTATTAATTTTTGGCATGCTCGTTTGTGTCATATAAATAGCAGATATGTGGGAATCATGAGTAATTTAGGATTAATTCCTTGATTGTCAAAAGATTTTGAAAAATATGAAACTTGTAGTCAAGCTAAGATTACAAAAAAAGTTTCATAAAAGTGTTGTAAGAAATATCGAATTGCTTGAGTTAATTCACTCTGATTTATGTAAATTTAAGGGAATTTTAACTCGTGGAAGAAATAGATATATTATCACTTTTATTGATGATTTGTGAAAATATACAACTAGTTATTTGTTGAAAAATAAAGTGATGGTTTTGAAAATTTTCAAGATTTTTTAAAAGAAGTTGAAAATCAATTCGGTAAAAAAATAAATAAATAAATAAGAAATAATAGAGGTCGTGAGTATGAATCAAGTGCATTCAACTCATTTGTTCAGTCTTTAGGAATTATCCATAAAACTACTGCACCATATTCACCTGCTTCTACTGGTGTAGCTGAAAGAAAAAATAGAACTTTAATTGAGTTAACAAATGCCAAGTTAATTGAATTTGATGCACCTTTACATTTTTGGGGTGAAACTATTTTAACTGCATGTAATGTTTTGAATAGGGTGCCACATAAAAAGTCACCTACCACACCTTTTGAAATGTGGAAATGACATAAGCCAAATTTGGGATATTTGAGAGTATGGGGTTGTCTTGCTTATGTAAGGCTTACTGACTCTTAAATGCCTAATTTAGGTATAAGAGCTACTACCTGTGCTTTTCTTGGTTATGCGATTAATAGTGCAACCTATAGATTTTTTGAATCTCCTTAAAGAGAACGAGTGCCGCGCCTCAGTACAAATAGTGTTGTGTAATTTCTCTCTTTAAATAAATAATATTCAGAAGTATTATTCAGTTTCTCTTTGTGTTATTTCCATTATTATTATGTTTTCACCAACAATTTTAAGGAGAATCAACACATGAAACCTACACAAAAGAAACCAAATGAGCCTGTTGGAGATCTCAACAAGCTCTTTCGCTTTAAGGGAACCCATTTCAAAAGATGGAAAGAAAAGGTCCTCTTCTACTTGAGTCTTCTCATAGTCACCTACATCCTCACTGACAAGAATCTATCAAAGGTTTCTACCGATGAGATGAGTGAGAAAGAATATAGTCTCCATCAAGAAAAAAGAGATAAGTATACAAAAGATGAATATAATTGTCGCTCTTATCTATTGAATTGTCTTGCCGATCATTTCTAATGATTATTATGATATAACTTAAAATTCTGCTAAAAAAAGTTGGAAAGCTTTACAAAGCAAAGTATGATACCAAGGGGGTTGGTGCAAAGAAATATGCTGCTAGTAGATTTTCCCGTTACCATATGGTGGATGGAAAATTGGTGGTGGATCAACCTTAAGACTTCCAAATGACTGTAGTAGAATTGAGATCCGAAGGCATAAAGATTGGAGACAATTTTTATTACAGATGGCATATTCAAATGGCATCAGAATTCAAATGCATATTCTCTCGTAGTACATTCCAGAGTTGTTATAAAACAACAACATACAGAAGTTCATAGACAAACTATCAAAAAACACATAATCTTGATTAGAAACACATTCTTTCGGCCAAAGCATACATATACTTGTTAGCTTCACAAAAATAATGACTCATCTTCACTTAAGAAGGTATCATACAATGAATATCACCGATACTTTGTGGGTTCAAAGTTGAGGACACACACACGTGTGTGTATATATATATATATTATATATTTATACACTTTTTCGTTCAAGTCAGTGTAAAAGCCGGTGGGTCTGAGAACGCTTTGTTTTCGGTCTGCTTGACATTAGCTATCCTCACTGAGTCAAGCATTCGGGAAGCTTCCTACTGAAAATTAAATAAATGAATGCCAACTTTATTTGAAAGTAAATAGATTTGAATTGTACTTATCCAAAAATAAAAGAAATGTCAAATGTAACTAGCCAAACTGATAAACTAAAAGCTCTCCATGTCCTATCATAGCTATTTTTTAAAGGGTCTGTTTAATGGGTACTTTTCGATTATTTATTAATGAACAAATTTAAGAAAATTTTGATGTCACTCTTATAAAAAAAAAATTATATAAAAACTTTAAAAAAAGAAACTGTTTCTTTTTTATTTAGTATGAAAAAATTATAAAAGTATTTCTTAGACGAGTATCCTTGAAGCATCCTCTAACAAAATCTTTTTGTTAACATTGCATCTTGCTTGCCAGAAGGGTCTTTAGACATCATTCTGGAATCTTAATTTGAATAGAATCAATAGATATCTACCTTCATGTTGTCGTTGCATAGAATTACCTCGAAAGAGCTTATAAAGTCAATCTCATTTTCTAAAGAATTAAAAACAAAAGGAGTATTTAAAAGATATCTCATCGGACAACATGAAAAAATATTTTGTTAGCTTCTGTTTAGCAAGATTATTCTTTTATGATAAGTAGTAATCTATTAATGAAGAACCAAAAAGGACGAAGACCAAGTAGTTGGGAAAACTTTGACTAAAATTTTATGTATTTTTTTGGGCTCCAAATATATGGGAAGCAAGGGAGTCAATACCGTACCGGAGGCTGTACCGGTTTGCCCAACGGTACGGTATATTTCGGATACCGGTCAATACCGGTGTACCGTTTCAGGTTTATCGCTATTTTTTATATTTTAAAATAAATAAATATATATATATATATATATGTATGTATGTGTGTGTATATATATTATAATAAATATAAAAATTTACCATAAAATGTTTCAGGTTTATCGCTATTTTTTATATTTTAAAATAAATAAATATATATATATATATATATGTATGTATGTGTGTGTATATATATTATAATAAATATAAAAATTTACCATAAAATATTTCCTCAATTCAAAACTAATTATTCATAATTTTAGACTTTAGTATCAATTAGAAGGAAAAAAAAAAACACACACACACAATATAAAAAATAAAAAGCTTAAAAGTTATCATTGCATACTAAGAAAACAAATAATACTAATAAGTTAATGCAAATAAGTTACCATTCTACCCTAACAAAAATTCAAAAATTACAAAACTTAAAAAAAAAAAATTTAAAAAAACTTTTTTCTGTACCGGCCGGTACGCCCAGTACCGGCCTGTATTGCCCGAAATTTGCCGGTATAGCCGGTACATGGCCGGTACGGCCGGTATTTAAACCGGTACAAAACGTTAATGTTTCGATACCGGTATGCAACCGGTACGGTATTGACTTCATTGATGGGAAGTCGAATCCCAAGTGAACCAAATTTCAATAAATATATTCAATATTGTAATATGAAAACTTCAGAAGAAAATTTCAGAGATAGAATGAAAAAAAAAAAAAAAAATCTATATTAAACTCACTTAATAAGATTATACTGAGGTCAAAGTCTAGTTACAAAATTGGTTTTAGTCTTACACTACAACCTTTATATCATTATTCAACATTTCTGAAAATTTTACAAACATGGAGGATATAACAAAAAAAATGTGATCTAATGGTGGATTTGTCAAAATTCATTTCCAATAAAAAAATATTAAATGAGAATGTTTATGTTAAAATTTGTACTTTTATCTGAATCTAACAAGTTATTAGACTTGTTTTTATCTCAAAATTATTAGGTTACTTAATTTAGTCTAATAAAATAACATATTCATAAGTTTTTTTTTTTTTTTCTCTTTCTCCTAAAAATTTGGACTGCACTATACACACTTACACTTCACTTTAATATTTACAAATTTATTTTCTATACTATGAATAAGATATTAATTGACAAAATAATTAATTTTTATTTTTGTCTTTATTGTTATAAGTCCAAGAAACTAGCTAGAATGCCAAGAAGATTTTTTTTTTTATAAAAAAATTATTAAATTAAAAAGAACAAGAAGAGATAGTAAATGTTAATGACGATGACGAAAATTTTAATGAAGAAATAAGTTTGTAAAATGAAAAATACGATGATAGCATTGACTTAGATACAATTAATTAGGCAATATGATGAAAATAAATTATTATTATTGAGTCATTTGTAATATATTATCACTTTTAAATTTAAACAATTTGAATTTGTATGTTATAAACACATGCTATTTTGATTTATTTAGTTAGTTTGTTAAATATTATTACATAAGGGTGTGTTTCTTTGGAGGTGAAATATGGTGGATGGAAAACGTTGGAGAAAAAATGGAAAATAAAACTTTTTGAAGTGTGTTTGGTTGGGTGGGGAGGAAGGAAAATAAATGGTGGGGTCTAGTATTTTCTACCCAAATTGGAGAGAAAACTAAAAAAAGAAAATGAGGCTACTTAATGAACAAAAATGCATATGTGCAAGTGCACATGGGCAATTCGTCCAATTCCTTCCCTTCTTCTTTTCTTTTTTTTTCTTTTTCTTTTTTTTTTTTTTTTTTTGGTGCTGTCTTTGGGACGTTGCCACTCTTTTTTTTCTTTTTCTTTTTTTTTGGATTTCCTTAGCATTGCCTTCTTCTTCTTCTTCTTTGCTTTTTTTTCTTTTTTTCTTTTTCTTTGTTTAACTAGACATGATTTTTTTTTTTTTTGCATGATTTTTTCTAAATAAATTTGGTGATTTTTTTTTTTTGGTTGTTTGTCATTTTTTGTTTTAATTGACTATCATTTTTTAACAATGGTATATGAGTAAATTTATACAAACTTACTTTTTCCATCCCTCCACTTTTCCACTCCCAACCAAAAAAAAATGAGAGAAATTAAAATATTTTATATCCTCACACTTTTCTATCCTTTCACCATTTTCTATCCTCCAACTTTTCCTCCCCTCCAATCAAACGAACCCTAAGTGATAAATAAATTAGTCATTAGTTGAATATATTCAAAATTTATAATGAATATACCCTTTATATATGTATATTTATAATGTTTTTATAAATTTTATTAAATGTTTGTGTATCTTACGATACACGATACGAAAAAATCAAAAATCAATTCACGTTTTGACAACTGTACTAGTTATTAGGAAATGCTAACGAATGCCCTTAAGGCATTGGTTAACAATCTATTTAAAGAAAGTTTTTATGAAAATAATAATAATAATAATAATAATAATAATAATGTTTTCACAGCTTTTTTCATTTCCCATAAAAGTGGTATTAAAATTTTTCTAAAATGGATTGTTAACCATGGTTTTGAAATTCGGACTGGACCGTACGGTCCAACCCGGTTAACCGTGAACCGTTCACTAAAACGGTTCTTTTACCTCCCAGAACCGGCATAGATAAATAAGTCAGCCAACCGTGTGAACTACAGTCAAACCGCCCGGTTTTAAAAACCGTAGACAGTTCTCACAGTTCAGATCAGAGCTTAAAAAAGCAAAAAAAAAAAAAAAAAAAATTACAACACCTCGCCATTGTTAAGAAAATCTGAGAAGGCAAAAGAAGAATCAATTGATACACAGAACCAAAAAGAAATAGCAGTATAAGAATTACTTAATCTTCAATGAATCAATAATCTTTCTTAAAAAAAAAAAAAAAAATCTCCTTTTACAAGATCCCTCGAAATAGGGAAAAAAAAAAAAAAAACTAAAATTTTCTCTTACACAGCCGCAGTGTCCACACTATAATAACTCAAATGTTTGCCTCCACAAGTCGTCCGACACCAGTCACAGCTTCAATCCTTGTCTTCTGCAGCCTCCAGTCGACGACTAGTGAGCAATGTCTCTCACTGTTCTTGTTTCTTTGCTGAGAACTCTCATCTCATTCTGTCATTTGCTTGTTGAAGACTTGAAGTCTATCTATCTATTTGGTAGAAGTAGTTTCCACTTTCTAGCTTAGGAAATGAGGCCTAGCACTTTGTGTACCACACTTAGGGCCGGCTAGATAGGCAATTGATGCAATCACCTAAGGCCCCAAATAAAAAAAAGGCCCCCACTTGTAAAAAAAAATTATATAATAATATATTTATCTATATATTTTAATTTTTAAAAAAAATTTAAGCACGTTTATTGGTCAATAAAATGCATTAAAAAGGTCCCATTGTATCCTAAAATGCGAAAGATTAAAAGGGAAAAACTAAAAATAGACAAACTTCAGCTAACAAAATTAAATTGTAGGAGACAAATTTATTAACTCATTCTTGAAATATGTTAAAATCAAAATTAATAGCAGAAAAATTCATTAATAATACAACATAATTGTCTTGAAATATGCTAAATTAGAGATTATAAATTTCAAAAATAAAAGAAAACCTCTCATCTCTTTATCTCTCTGCCTCTCCATCAATATTCTTACGGTCTTACCTTTCTTTTCTTCATCTTCATCTTGATTCTTGATCTTTTTCCATAAACTCAGTCAGTTTAGCTTGAAATTTCTCTTTGTTAAGTCCAGGCTCCAGCATACCAGTCTACAGTCACAGGTATCCTTCTTCAGTCTCCCCCTCTTTCTCTTTGTCTTTCTGAAAATGAAGACTCCCCGGGCCCGTTTGGTACATATGTTTAAAAACTAAAAATTGTTATTTGAAAACATTTGTAGAAATACGTGTGAGGTAAAAAAGTGCGTTGAAATGCTTGTTTAAAAACTGAAAATAGTTGTTTAAAAACACAAACCAAACACCCTAGTCTTCTTCTTTTTTCTTTTTCTTTTTTTTTATGAGGAACAAGACTCATAGTCTTCTAGACTTATATTTATTTCACTTAAATTATATATATATATATATATTTTGTTTGTTTCACACTTTCATTGTTGTACTGCACAATTGTTTGATGGGATGGGACACGTTTTTTGCAGCTATGATAGCTTATCTGTTCTGCCTCTCTTTGGACCTCTGCCATGATAATTGATAAGACACATTTTTTCTTTAAAACTTAGCTATAAGATGATAGGAGTAGTGGAGTAGCTGACGGTTTCTCACTTTTTTTTTTTTAATCTGACACTTTATCTATTATTATAAATTATTATATCAATTAATAATTGATGTGTATCATGTCAACTCATTTACATTATAGTGACACTAATTTATTTATTAAATCATACATTAAATTAATTTTTATTTGTGCAGGTTTAAACTTTAAATTGGTCATGGCTTTAAGGTCTACTATGTCACAAGAAAAATTAAGTGAATTAACTATATTATCAATTGAAAAAGAAATGTTAGAGGAACTTAAATACAAAAACTTAATTAGTCATTTTGCATCTCAAAATGCAAGAAAAATAAATTTTAAATTAAAAAATTATATATATATATATATATATTATTTGATTAATATTTAATTATAAAAAGACCTTATTTAAAATTTTCGCCTAAGGCCCCAAAAGTTGTTGAGCCGGCCTTGACCACACTCTATCATGACCACATAAATTTAGATTTTCACCAATATTTGTTATATTTAATTATTAGTTTTGTTGATATTTGTGTGCCACGGCAGCTTTTGATTTCATCAACTCACTTTTTTAATATTTTAATAATATTTTATGTTAGATTTAAATTTGATACCAGTGGTTTATTATTTGTTTACTTCAACAGTAATTTTGATAAATCAAGTGTGTTTCTTTTGCTAAATAATTATTGGTTGATATTGTAATAAATTGATTGCACATTTATATAAAGTGTACAATTGAATATATTTACATAAAAAAATATATAATATTATACACATTTATTTAGTTTATAATGTAAATGTTATGTAAATATTACAATGTAAATTAATAGTTTTCTTTTTGATAATTAGTAGATCGACTATGATATTGTTATATGTTTTGTTCATTATATTTGCTTAGGATTTCTTTTTCTTTTTTTTTTTTTTTTTTTTTTTTTTATCTTATGAAAGTTATGATATAAAAAAATACATTTGAAAGATAGAACTCTATATTTACTTGGACTATTTTAGCATTTTTTTTTTCATTTTTTACTAATTTAATATATTTATCTTATCAAAAAAATTAATATATTTATTTATATTTTAAATAATTATAAAATTAATTATGACGTCATCACGGTTCAACCCCGGTTCGACCTCGGTCCGACCTTAAAAACCTTGAACCTCTCTCCCTTTTACGGTTCAATGAACGGTCCAGGTCTGAAAATTTTGTTGTTAACCAATGCCCTAAAAACATTTGTTAACATGACACATAATTATTAATAATTAGTATTAATATGTTTAGAGGTAAAATCTCTGGTCATTATGTTTACTATAGATGAGGAAAATAATCATGCTTTAACATGTAATGTGACAAATCTTTAGTCCAGCTCGAGTTAATTTGTAATAAAAATGAATGAACAAATTCAAAAAAAAAAAAATTTAATATTAAGCTCAGCTCGACTCATTTTTATCTATCTCATTTATGTTGAGAGCGTCGACCTCAAAGATCCAACAGTGGTTCAATTTTTGTTGACAGTATGTGTTTTTCAAAGACAACATGTGGGGGAGGTTAGAAGAGAGAGTAATTAACTAATGGATATTTGAAAGAAAAAAAAATCCTAGATATTTGAGGTTCTACTCAAATGTTAATATTAAAAAAAATAAATAGATATAATTATTCAATTCTATCTTCTTATATTCTCAGTAATAGATTCATGGGTCTGGATTAGGTTCAGTGCTTCTAGTGCATTGGATCCGATCAGATTGTAACACGTGTCTAAAAATAGACATGTGTCACTATTTCAACGAGTCTAGTGCCACTGAACACTGGACTCAAACTGCTCTCTAGATTCATATTCATCATTCAAAACATAATCACCATAGATTCTTATTTTGTTTTTAATTTTACTATTCACATTTATTGTGATATTATCAATTTGTAAACATTGTGTAATAAAAATTTATAATAGTTTTAACGTTTTTAAAAACTCTAACCAAATAGGTCTTTAAAGCCTAGACTAACCTATCAACGGTTGACGTGGGCAACATTTAATTTTCATATTCTAATGGTGAAAATGCATTTTTCATCCCTACATTTTGGGTCAATTCTCATTTTGGTCCTAAAATTGATTTCTTTGCAAATTTCATCCCTAAATTTTGAAAATCATTTTTAAAATGGTCCCAGTCGTGAACCAACAGACGAAACTCTCTTACATGGCAAACGGAGTGCCCTTCTTGCTGACGTGGCCATTAAAATATTGTTAAAAATAATTATTTGGCATTTTTAAATACAGGTCAGCATTTTAGTTTTTTTTACTCAATGCCACGTCAGAAAATTTATATAAAAAAGAAATTAAAAATTAAAAAAAAAAAAAAACCTTAATTACACCTTGTTCTTCGTGCTCTTCCCATCAAACCCAGCAACGAAGAACTCAACCCAAATTACAAGAACACAAACCCAACAACCAATAACTCAAACCTAAATCACAACATCACAAATGAAAAAAAAGAAGAAGAAAGAAACAGAGATCAAACACAAACACACTCAGATCACAACAACACAAACAAATAAAAAAAGAAGAAGAAAGAAACAGAGATCAAACACAAACACACCCATATCACAACAACACAAACGAAAAGAGAGAGAGAAAGAAACAGAGATCAAACACAAACACAGACCCAAATCACAAATAGAGATCAAACACAGACCCAAATCACAACAACACAAATGAGGAAAAAAAAATTAGAGATCAAACACAAACACAGACCCAGATCCAAAATTTTCCCATATTGTTTTCACGGCATTAAGACCCCATGGCCTCCATGATCAAAACCTCGAAGACCAGCCTCTTGATATGCTCACCGTTGGTCAATATTGGGTGTAATGTTTTGAGTGGAGATAAGATAGAGAGTCTGGGTTCAGATCGGCGCGTGATGCGTGGTGGAGAAGAATCTGTCTCCAAATCGTTCACAAACCCAAACCACCAAAGCAGCGGCGCTTTTCTTCATTGGAAAAGGCAACAACCTCAACGCCCGAGCTAGATCGACACAGTCACGAATCAACTTGATTTGTCTTGGGTTGCTGGGGTTTGATCGTGGGATGGGTTTTGTGGGTCTTCAATTTAAAGGGTTAGGGTCTATCAAAAAAAAAGAAAAAAATTAAGGGTTAGGGTTTGTCGGATTAGGGATCATAAGATTGTGGGTTCTCTTGATCTTGATTTTGATTTTTGAGTGGTCATGCTATTTGTCTCTTGAGACCGAGAGAGGTGTTCAATGTGTTTGAGAGAGTGAGAGATGAGAACAGAGCTTGAGCTTCAATCTTTACCGCTTAAAAAAATGTAAATTTTTTTTGTTTGTTTTTCATTTTTTTAATTAAAATTAAAATTGAGAAATCTGGCTTTTTATTTTTAATAATATTTTTAATAAAATTAAAATTAAAATTGAGAAAACTGATGTGGTGCTAACGTGGTATTTAAAAATGTCAAATAATTATTTTTAACAATATTTTAATGGCCACGTTAGCACCACGTTAGTAAGAAGGGCACTCCGTCTGTCACATAGGAGGGTTCCGTCTATTGGTTCACGACAGGGACCATTTTAAAAACGATTTTCAAATTTTAGGAATGAAATTTACAAAGAAATCAATTTTTGGACCAAAATAAGAATTAACCCAAAATGTAGGAACAAAAAATGCATTTTCGCCTATTCTAATTAATAAAGAACTGCTGATTCTTAAATGGCCTTATTTGCTTTCCATTTCTCTTTTGACTTCTTTTCTTGACTTCTAAAAGTAATGTTAGTACAAAGTTCTACCAGAGATACGTGTACTTTCCATTTTTTTTAATATAATCAAAGAAATACATGTACCTTGAAACCAAACCAGAAACCTAACTAACCTATTGTTGACAGTGAAAAAATAACTAAATATAACTGCTCCCTACCTTTTTCCTTTGCTTCCAAAACAAGGCCTCCTAAGCCTCGTTTGGTCACTTAATTTCGGATGTTATGTTGTTTTCAAATTCCTTTTAAGTTTATTAGCTTCTATCATGTTCATTGCCAACGAAATTCTGTTGTTTATTATAACCTTACTAGATATGCTAAATATGTCACAGATTTTTTGGTATAGATAAAGAATGTTCCATCACATCTTAATATTGTAATCCAAGTTTATATGACATTTCTTTAATTAAAATTTCAGCCTTCTTCTAAATAAAAAATAAAAAATAAAAAACAAAACAAAATAAATTTAATTAAATACACAATGAAAAATTAAAATCATTTTCTTCCTAGCCTCCCATTTTTCTATCATTCTCTAATTTACCAATTTTCTCATACTTTAATTTATTCAATTGAATACACTTAATGAAACAAACTCTTTGTGGAGGAATTCTTTTATTATTTTTTTAAAGAATAAGAAAATGATCAATTCATAAATGTGAAACAAAATTTCTTTTGCATAAGTACTATCCTATAGCTATAAGTGCGTCACACTGAAGAAAAGTCTTCTTGAAATAAATGACAATATTATGGTAGTGCACTTCAAAGTAGTATATATGGTATATATGGTACTGGTAGTATCGTGCCGTAGGGGGGTAGCCTATTAAGTCCATTGTGATGTGTGACTTGAACTAATTTAGTTAATCACATTATTATTTTTTCACTTACATTTAAAGTGGATAATAAATATAAATAAAATAATGTAATACTTGTTATGTCCTCACTTTTATATGATGTTATCTTTATTAATTTATTTTATAAATTTGTATTTTCTTATATAATAATGAAAAAAAATTACTTCTAATATGCTATTGAAAAATTAGTTCTTATGTAATAATGGCATTACAGTAAAGTTAACAAATCTATCTTTTCTATTATCTTATTTTTCTTCTAAAAAAATAATTTCATATTATAGACATGTAATGATAAACTAAAATCTTCTTGAAGCACACATTTTCTATCATTTCCTAATTTTCTATATATATAATATATATATATATAAAAAAAAAACCTTCCATTCAAATGATCCTTAAACATTTATCAATTAAATCAATAAATGTACATGTGGAACAAACTCTTTGTTTGAGTTTAAGAAGAGTCAATTGGCAACGTCTCTAATTGTTGAATAAGATATTTGGGTTCAATTTCCACATACACTAAAGACCGATTAATGTCTTGATCTGATGATAAAAGCATAATTATCATAAGGGAACACCATAGGTCAAAAATTTATATAAAAATAAAAATTAAAAGCCATTTTTTTCATTTTCTTTAAAAAATAAGAAAATCAATTCATAAATCTAGAACAAAAAGTCTTCTACCTTAATATCCTAGACTAACCTATAAGTGGATCACACCTAAAATAAATAACACTCACGGGCTTTCATTTGTTTTCTGGTAACCTAATTAGTACGTAGTACACTTCCAAGTTCCAATTAGTATGTAGTACCGTGCCTTAGTGGGATGGCCCATTATAGTAACTCAGGTGCCAAGTTGCCAAGTTTGTTCCCTTCTGTAAGGTTGAAATTTATCAACCATCTTATTAGCTTTATTCCATGCCAATTTGCTTGTAATTTAGCACTTAGTAATCCTATATTTAGGCGGGATTCTTGTAAGGGTAGTGTGTGAAGAGAGTGTGAAGAATTGCTCATCTTTGTGCAAAGAAGCAGAGACTTGCGGCTAGGACTCATAGCTTGCAAGCCGCCAAATGCTGTGCACGTGAGAAGCATGCGGGAAGGTGAAGGGTCATGCCAGCTGTCGCACTACAGGACAAAAGTCTCAGGCTGGCCAGGCCGTTACCTCGCGACTTGAACTTGCGACTTGGACAAGCCGTGAGGCCAAGCCGCCAACTTACCCTGTTTGGCAAAAACTGACTCTCCATATTCTAAAGACACACCACTATATATAGACCCTTATACCCACGAAATCAAGAGAGCTTCTAGAGAGAATTTTGTGAGAAAAACCCTAGAGAAAAACAAGATTGCCTCATCCCCAATCTTCACTAAGAGACTCTTCAATTTCCTCTCCTCTCTTCCTCTCCATTGATACATCCTTGAGAGGTTATTGACCAAATTCTTTTCTCATCACACCCACGTCTGTGAGAAGGTACATTTGGTGCTAAGGGAAGCAATTTGGAAGGGACCAATGACTATTGGTTGATGCTATGGTGTATAGCGGAATCCGGTAAGCTAAAGAAGAAATAGGTTCAGGGCAACCTCGTTGGAGCAAGAAGCTTGGAGGGCTTAGGTACACTAGGTAGATTAGGCTTTGAGGGTCTTTTACTGTTCATGTATCCCAACTACATTCTTTAGTGGATTATTTACCACTTAGAGGGCGGCGAAGAGGTTTTACGCTGAGGGCTTCGGTTTCCTCTTCGATAACACACTGCATGTTGTCCTTGTGTTTGCATCTCTCTTCCTTTATCTTTACCTTTTATTTTCTATTGTGGTTGTGATTATAATTGGCTTAGATTGTTTATCAATTCTGTGTTTGGCTTATGTTCATGTTCTGCACATTAATTGTTTGATAATAAGCTTGAATTGATTTTTTTTTTTTTAATTAGGGGTCAAAACGTTCATAGTGTTTTTAACGCTATTTGAACTTTCAATTGGTATCAGAGCAGGTACACTCGTTGTGGTTTAAATGCCTGAGTGTGATCCTTGACCCTTTTTGAGATGGATAAGTCTCAATCCTTAAATATTCCACCATTTTTTTATGGTAATAATTATGCTTTCTGGAAAGTCAGAATGAGGGCATTCTTATGCTCTATTGATGACACCATTTGGGATGCAGTTGAAATAGGTTGGACTAGGCCGAAGACTGCTAAATCTACTTGGGATAAGGCAGCTCTTGCGGCAGCCAATGCTAATAGTAAAGCTTTAAATGCCATTTTCTGTGGTGTGTCTCTAAATGAATTCCACAGAATATCTCATATGACTGTTGCCAAGGAAGCTTGGGAGATTTTAGAGACTACCTATGAAGGTACAAAGAAGGTGAAGGACACAAAGCTCCAAATGCTTACCATCAAATTTAAAGAGCTCAAGATGGGTGAAGATGAATCTTTTGATTCATTCTATGGGAAGCTCAACAAAATTGTTATTGCTAAACTCAATCTTGGTGAGAAGATTGAAGATACTAAGGTGGTGAGAAAAATCTTGAGGTCCTTACCTGAAAGCTTTAGAGTAAAAGTCACAGTCATAAAAGAGAGTAAAGACTTGGATGAGATCAAAATTCAAGAGCTAATTGGGTCTCTCCAAACATATGAACTGGGACTGTCTTCCCATAAGATGAGTAAATCGCTTGTTCTCAAAATCATCACCGAAAGAATAGATGATCCCTCCGAAGAAGATGGAGTAGAGAAAGAAGTAGCATATCTTGTGAAAAACTTCCGCAAATTTCTAAAGACGAAGAACAGTGGGAAACTATTCAACAAAGGAAAATTTTCATCTTCAAGAGGTGATAGGAAAGAGTTTACGAGGAAAAAATGGAAGGATTCTCAATCTCCTTCGGACATTGTGTGTTTTGAGTGTAATGGACATGGACACTTCAAAAAGGAATGTCCCAACTATTTTAGGTCAAAGGGCAAGGTCTATGCCACTACTCTAAGTGACTCAGACTTATCCAATTCTGATTCGGATGAAAGTTGTGACAGAGAAGGAAACTACTCCGCATTCATAACCATTGCACATGTGGAGTCCTCAGATGGTTTGGGTATACTTGTGAAGGAGCTTGGTGAGCATTCTGATTTGAAGTCAATTGGAATAATTGAGGAGTCTAAAGATGAGGAAGTTGGAGAAGCAGTGGGATTGTAAGAGACTTACAACTCACTCCTTGAGAAGACCGATGAAAATGCTAAGGTGGCTAATGCAACCATTAAGAAGATGAAGAGGGCTGAGGAAGATTACAAAAGTCTTCTGGCACAATACAAGGAGGCGAAGTGTGAGATTGAAACACTAAATGGTGAGATATCAGAAGCTTACACAAAAGTGAGATTTCTTGAGTAAGAGGTAGTGCAAGCTCATGCCAAGATAGAGAGAGTCTCCTCCCAGAAGTTAGAAGATGTTATTTCATCTCAAAAACCTCCCTCAGACAAGTCTGGGTTGGGATACACCGGAGGAAGTAGCTCGTCAGCCAAAGTCATCAAAGAAGTGAAGTTTGTGAAGGCTAAAGAGACGACTATGGATAGGTCCATTCCAGAGAAAATTAAGGCTGAGAAGAAGAAGTAAGTGGCTGATCAACGGGTGTTTAATAAATGTCATAATCAATCAAAAGCCAGATTTGAAGCTAGAGGAAGATCTCTTCCGAGATCACAATGGGGTCCTAGATCGAACCATGTTTGTCACTTTTGTAAAGTGCAAGGACATACAAAACCCAACTGCCACAAGCTGAGAACATTGAACAATACAAGTGCTCCTCAGTCAAGAGGAAAAAGAAACGACAATAGGCCTTGAGATGGTGAGCGACCAAGAAGTCAAAACCGTGTTCCCGGAATGATAGACATGATGAAGATAATTGGAGCCTTCACAAATTGCTTTGAAAGCTTTACACGAAGGTTTGATAGTCCAAACTCTCGTACTCAATCCGTAAAGGATATCACCCCAAACGCACGTGACGTGTGAGTGACGAAGGGTACTCATGCATAAGCATCATAACATGTACATGCATCAATTCTTCCTATGCTTTGTAAATATGTTTTGTTGCATGCTTTATGCTTCTATTTGTTTCTATTTTGGCTACTTGTTTATTTGTTTCGTTTTAAAATGTTTTTACATTGCTTTTGATCAATCTTTCATTACTTTTATGTCAAAAATCCAAAAATACATAAAAAGTAAAAAATCCAAAAGTTTGATCAACTTTGTTGAGTGTTGTCTCATAGCATATTTTGCTTTGTACCTTTGTACTAATGGCTTTGTGCATTTAACGAGGTTAGCTTGTCTCTTATGCACTCATATCATTGTGGAAGAAATTCTAAAATCTATGTGATTGTTGTAAATATATCTTCAACCTTGTCATGAATGATTAGTAAATGGTTTTGTTGATCTTGAGACATGCATAGACTTGTGCCTATATATCTTTCCACTTTTATTTTTATTTTATTTTTTTTGCTTAAAGAGCTCACTAAATGTAAATTTCCAAATGAAAAGAGATATTGAGCTGCAAAAGTCTATTGCGCATACTAGTATTTGACTAGGAAAAAGGGAAAGCGACCAAAATAAAATGTTTAATGCCCAAAAAGTCAAAGGCTAACTCATCAATTTGAAATATTAAAAATTTCAGGCATCTATCTCATAATGAGATATGTTGATTCAAAATGATTAAATTATATGATGTATATGGAGCCAAATGAAAAGTTTCAAAGTATTGTACTCAAGTTTATATGAGGGGTCATATATGCACATTTCTATAATTGAGATGGATCTCATTATCTAGTGCTAGTTGTGTATGCCTTGATTGAATTGATCATTGAAACTTCACATTAGACTAAGGACTATCTCACTTTTGATATTCACACACAACACACAAGTCTATGTTCAAATAATGCCATATTCATTTGTGTGATTGTACTTGTTTAAATGTGTTTTCACAAGCTCTATCTTTGTTGATCAAATACAAAAAGATTTTTGAGTGTTTTAGTTTGTTTTTGGAAAGTATTTTGTTTTTACAAAAATGTCAAAAATTTTAAAAACAGTTTTGCCCTATTTTGGCAACTCAGTTGCGGGTAAGTCCAGTCGCATGCCCCAGTCGCGAGCTTACTCCGAGATTTTTCACAACTTACTGGCAAGTCATGGTTGTAGTCATGAAAAATACTTAGAAAATTTTTCAAAATTTGAGTTGTTATGGTTTTCGCGGCTCAGTGTGGCGACTTGTTCGCGGGTGGAAGGTCCAATCACGAAGGGTACACAGAGATTTTCACAGCTCCCCTAGCGACTATCTCGCGGGTAGACCTTCCAGTCGCGAAAAACACTTAGAAGATTTTTTTGAAAATCTTGGTTTCACAGTGTTTCACGGCTTACCCTAGCGACTTACTGGCGACTTGATCCAGTCACAAAAAATGCGTGTTTTGCGTGTTTAGGACAGTTTTTTAAATTATTTTTCAGTTTTCCCTCAAATATTAGTGACTGTTCATTGTCTTCTTTATTTCTCTCACTCAAACACTCCAAGTCTTACTGAAAAAGATTCAATTTTTGCATCATGTCTTCATCAAACACCAAGAAAAAGGTATGGGTTTTCCTTCCCTTACTTCATTCTTACTGTTTTGGTCTTTAGTTTCTTGTTTTGAATGTTGCATCTGTGTTCTGCGAAATAATGTGTTCAAACATGGGTTTGCCTAAAATGTTGGGTATGATTATTTGGGGTTGTTTTTCTCTTGTTGCTGAGTTTACTAAGTATCTTGTTAATGCTTCAGGTTGATAGTCTTTGTTCTGTGCATTGTCTTAAATAGAGTCATTTCTATTTGGGCAAAATGGTTTGTCTGTTTGTTTGTTTTTTTTTTTAATTAGAATGTGGTTTTTGGGTTTATCAGTTTATATGAGTTTGTGATTTGTGAGGATAACATTGTGTTGTTTTTCACTCTCCATATCTTGTGTGTGCTGCTGCATTGCGGTTTTCATGCTCATTTCATACTCATCATATATTGTTTCTCTGTCATTTGCTCTATTCTGGGTACATTTTTCTTTAACTAACTTAAAACTGAAACTAATCGATCTGATGTTTGCTTCTTGTGGTATTGTATTTGGTTCTTTTCTGTGTGTCTACTTTGTTGCAAATAACTCGTTCCTCCAAAGGCAAAGGCATTGTAACTGATGATCCGTCAACCCTGGTTGCTAAACAAACACGATTATCGTCTAAGTCATCCAAGGACTCTACCATTGAGATATTCAGGACTCCTATTGACTCAAAGACCTACACAGACATCTTTAAAGAGTCTTCTCTCATTGTGGAACAAATTGTCAAGTTTGATACCCTAGGGACAATGTTTATCCCTAAAATCTTTGAAGAGAAGGATTGGGCTGACCTTTTCGGGAATTTTGAGGATCCAATTGAAGAACTGATAAAGGAATTTGTTAGAAATTTAGACTCCTTAAAACACAACAATTGGATTAACCTAGTTTATTAGCCAAGTGATTAACTTAGTCAAATTATGCAAATCTATGTTAACACAATCAAATAATCATATCAAGAATATAAAATAGCGGAAAAATAAATAACACAAGATATGATCACTCAGGAAAACCAAACCAGTAAAAAACCTGGGGAGGATTTGACCTAGCTATCCTCAAGGTAAACCTGAATCCACTATGCGAAAGAATCGAAGTTCATACAAAAGGACTTACAAGCTTCCCGCTTGACTTCCTAATGCTACCCACCAATAGAACTTACTAACACGACCACGTGCAAACTCCAAATCCACGGACTCCTTCTTTCTTGGATTCTCCAATCAGCTACAAGCACCCACGCTTGTTATTCTTTAAGCTCCAATGGCAACAACCGAGTTGATCATCAAGATGTTGATATTATCGCTATCTTGAAAACCCTAAGTTTATGTGAAGGAAAGCTTCTCAATGATCTCACAAGAGATTCACACAAATCGCAAATATGAGCAACAAAGACTTAGAGAGGATTGGGTACAAAACCCTAGATACAAAAAAGGCACTCCCTTCTCTCTCTCTCAAAAGCTCCAAAAAACGTGGCTTAGGATTTCCTTTATATAGTGGGAGAAGTAGAGTTTTGAAACCCTAATCCTTAATTGGCTTAAGTTGCTGTTTGAGCCAACTTAAAATTTTGTAGATACGATTTTCGATTGATCGAACCAGGTAGAATATGAAGTCTTCTTCTTGCAGCTTGTATGTTCTTGAATCTTGACTTAAATCACCTTGAGCATTGTCTAATAAAACCTATAGACTCTAAGATCTATATCTAGATAAGTTTGTGTTCACGATTTGCCAATTGTTCTAAACATTTAGAACCTAACAAACTCCCCCTTTGGCAATTCGTGACAAAACTTTCATACAAAATGAAATGCTCAAATACAAGAACAACCCAATACAATAAAATGCCCATTACAACAAATTCAACCTAACAACTATCCATCAGTTGCAAATATAGACAGCAGCTCAATTGAATCAACCTATATATTTCCTGAAACACTAAACAAAATGCATAAATGCATGTGTGGAAAATACAAGTAAACAAAAATAAATTCTTGATTTCACATAACAGAAAATAAAGACATATACCAATGAATAACTCATAAGTATAAATCAATAAGAAGTGAAACAAGAAACATATATATCAAAATAAATTCTAACTCTCCCCCTAAGTTAGATACATCAAAAAGTTTTTATATTCTCCCCCTAAAAAAAACAAACAAGTCATCTATGTCTCCCCCTTTTTGTCATGTATTAACAAAGACTACCTAATCAGAAGGTAGACAGAAAATATACGCAACAAAGTAAGAGAAAATAAAGACAACTCCCCCTAAGAAGAGCAACAACTCCCCCTACGAACCACAAAGGTTAAAAAAATTCCTCTCCCTATAAAAATAGGAAAAATAAAACAAGTTTTGGAAAAAACAGTTTTGGAGGAAAATAAAGGGGGGTGGGGATAAATAAAAAGACACAAACCAAGTTTTTAAAAAAAAAAAAAAACTAAGTTGAGGATACACATAAAGAAAAAAATATTATCTCTTTCAATAAAATGCAAACATGGCACTATGTGACCCATAAACAGTTGCATGAGTAGAGAAAATATTTTGCACATTGATTATCCACCATATCTCTTAAGAAAAATATTTTCTACAGTTCACACATAAGAAATAGCATATACCAGAATGTACAAAACTCAAAAATTAATCAATCAATTTTTAAATCAAGTTGAATACCCAATTTAGCAAAGTGTATGCATGCTATGTGTGAAAATAATAAGAGATATGACTGCAAAACTACAAGATGAATACAAAAACAATGCAATGCATGTGAATCCTAAACACAAATGATGCATGAAAAAAAATTTTGGTCAAAAACATAGAAACTGAAAATTTTTCAATTTCGATCGATCGAACATCAATCGAGTCAGGCAGACTCAAACCAAAAATTTTAATCGCAATTTCGATTGATCGAAAAATATGTTCGATCAATCGAAAGTATGGAAAAATCAGATTTTTGAAAACAGAGCATTTTAATGCAGAAACTCCTCAAAGCACATTGTTTTATAAAAAAATGCATGAGTATGAGACGAAAAGTTTTTCAAAAATACTTGAATTCAACCCAGATCTTCCAAAATCAAGATTTTCAATCAATTTGTTCTCAAAGCGCAAACATTTAAACACATTTTGCATTAAAATCAAGGAACTTTTAATCTTGGATGGCCACAACAAAATCACATACAATATAATGTACCAAGTTTAGCAAAGAGTAACTTGTGTAATGTGTGCAACTAGCAAAAGTTTGAGATACATGTGAGGTGATATGTGAATAGCAATTAATTACAAAGTCTACAAAATTCATCACATTGAATTTAAAAGAGACTATCACCTAAAGAGTTACATCCTATAACTCCCACATCTCCTAGAACATAAGCTTGCAATCATGTAAGTTTCTTGAATTTTACCTCATAATGTATACACCAATTTTAATTATGTGATTTGACATCAAGCCTAATAGTACACACCAATTTTAAGCATTAAGCAATTAAACTGAGGCTACACCTTATGTTCTTTTTGTCCATGTGCTACACTTTCTCGAGCACAGAATCTTAAGATATGCACTAAGGTGTTCATGATTGACTAGTGAACAGTGGTAAGATGGTTATTTATGCCTTTCTCAAAAGGTTCAAGTCCGACAGTCAAAGACATGTGACTTCAAGATCAAGACAAAGTGATTAAAAACTATAAACATCTTTCCCACACAACATACACTACAAAACTCAACTAGTAAAGTGCAATAAAATAAGCTCATCCAAGTTAAACAGGGTACATAAACATGTTATGTAAAAATAAGGTGGCCAACCTTGATTATAAATCCAAAATATAATACAAAACACAAAAAAAATTTTGGTTTAAAAAAAATTTATGACAAAAAACAAAAGCACACATTATGCTAAATGAACAATGCAAAGCTATGCATGATAGTGCTTACTAAGCTATAAATGGTACACAAACAAGAAATATCAATTTCTTAATTAACCCTTGAATACATGTACAAACTAGTACATACTCACAAAATCAGAAAAAGCTTAGCACTTATATAACACACACTATTCAAGTTTCTCCACAATGTCAAGCATGTTATAAATCAAGAGAGAGATATCATAACTCATATAATGCTCAAAAGGAAAAACTAGACACAAAATAAAATATTTTTGTCTTTTTGAAAATTTTTCAATGTTTTTGGATTTTTTTTTTTAAATAAAAACAAAAATTTTAAAAATAAAACAACCAAAAACAGAAACAAGACATGTCCACAAACAATTGAAAGAATTAAATCAAGGACAAGTCAGCAACACTCACCTTATAGAATCTTTTCTCACCCATATAGCACGAGTCTTCGGCTTTGTAGGTGAACATCCATGAGAAGCAAAGTGTATTTGAGGGATTACACCAATCTTCTAAGAAAGACTAAAATCCTGCAAATTCCTTCCACAAGCCAACAAGCTTAAATTTTTCAAAAGAATATGAAACAATTTATATGGACTTATGGCAGGAGAAATATCATCACATATCCTAGATTGAAATAAAGAATGTTTAATTTTTAATTTATGACAATTAAGATGAATGTGACCACAAACACCACAAAAGTGGCAAACAGGAACAAGTTTAGGAATATCAGTATTCCTAACAACAAATCTAGTCTCAGATTTTGGTTTTTGCCTCAACAAAGAACAGTTTGGTCTAATATGACCAATAACACCACAAAGGTGATAGGTAGGCACAAAAACAGATTTATTATGCTCTCTAACAGTAGGTTTAGACATAAGTTTAGAAACTTCAGCGTCTATATCAGAACTTTTACCTTTGTCTAACCTAGCAAAATAAGCATTTTCTTTATTATTCCTCTTGAAAGGAGGGATATAAACTTTCTCAGTTTTAGGCTTAAGAGAAACAGAAACACTTCTGTTATCAACAACAGGCTTGGTACTAGTCAAATTTTCAATTTTAGTTTTAGATTCAACTAACTCTTGTTCCAAGCTTTTCATCTTCTCATCTTGAGAGGAAATTTGATTTCTTAAAAATTCATTCTTTTTATTAGACTCATCTAATCTCACAATCAAATCCTCTTTTTCAAGATTAGCCAATTTTAACTCTTCTTTAAATTTCTTAGTAATTTTCAAAGATTTAGATAATTCCTTACGAAGAGTTTCAAAAGTATCAAAAAAATCAACAGAAACAATAGTGTCATTTTTACTCAAAACATCACAAACATGAGCAGAAAGACACTTCAAATTATCCATGACAGTAGGGGTCAAGGATCAGCTCTTAGATCAAAAGATCTACAACAAAAGAGTTACCCACTCTGATACCACTTGTTAGAAATTTAGACCCCTTAAAACACAACAATTGGATTAACCTAGTTTATTAGTCAAGTGATTAACTTAGTCAAATTATGCAAATCTAGGTTAACATAATCAAATAATCATATCAAGAATATAAAACAGGGGAAAAATAAATAACACAAGATATGATCACCCAAGAAAACAAAACTGGTAAAAAACTTGGGGAGGATTTGACCTAGCTATGCTCAAGGTAAACCTGAATCCACTATGCGAAAAGGTAAACCTGAATCCACTATGCGAAAGAATCGAAGTTCATACAAAAGGACTTACAAGCTCCCCGCTTGACTTCCTAATGCTACCCACCAATAGAACTTACTAACACTACCACGTGCAAGCTCTGAATCCACAGACTCCTTCTTTCTTAGATTCTCTAATCAGCTATAAGCACCCACGCTTGTTATTCTTTAAACTTCAATGGCAGCAACCGAGTTGATCATCAAGATGTTGATATTATCTCTATCTTGAAAACCCTAAGTTTATGTGAAGGAAAGCTCCTCAATGATCTCATAAGAGATTCACACAAACCGCAAATATGAGCAACAAAGACTTAGAGAGGATTAGGTACAAAACCTTAGATACAAAAGGGGCACTCTCTTCTCTCACTCTCAAAAGCTCCAAAAAACGTGGTTTAGGGTTTCCTTTATATAGTGGGAGAAGTATATCTGAAACCCTAATCCTTAATGGGCTTAAGCTGCTATTTAGGCCGACTTAAAATTCTGCAGATATGATTTTTGATTGATCGAGCCTGTTCTTCGATCGATCAAACCAGGCAGAATATAAAGTCTTCTTCCTGCAGCTTGTATGTTCTTGAATCTTGACTTGAATCACCTTGATCATTGTCTAATAAAACCTATAGACTCTAAGATCTATATCTAGACAAGTTTGTGTTCACGATTTGCCAATTGTTCTAAACATTTAGAACCTAACAGAATTCTACCCTAATGCCAGATTCACTGGTGTAGAGTTGAAATGCTGGGTATGAGGAACTGAATTTTCCATCAATGCAGATTATATTGCTAAGGTACTTCGCATCACCAGACTAGAAAATGTGAATCGAACTCCATATGATAACATAGTAATTCAGGCACAAGACACTCTTCAAGTTCTTGGTGTCTAAAGCTGATCATGTTCTCCAATCTCTACCCACTGTCAAACACTGCCTTCATCAACCTTGGAAGGGCAAAATTCTTGTGTGACCTTATTTCTGGTGTCCCAATTGACATCTGTGCTCACATATTTCAAATCATTGAGAAAACAACGGCTCGATCAGCAACACGAACCATTCTTCTGTTCTGTAGTTTAATCATGAAGATTATACTTCGTGAAGGTGTTAGTCCTTCATCAAATGAGAAAACTGTGACTCGTCCTCGACCAATATCTATATATTCTCTCCAAGCAAGCAAGAGTCATTCCTCCAAGAAACCCAAGAGTGAACCATCCACACATGCATCTCCATCTGCTCGTGTTACAATTACTCATGTACCATCAACTGGGACTCCATCTGTTCCCCCAGGATTTCAAACTGCCCAGCAGAATCACTTAATTGCGAATGTATTTCATCGGTTATCTGAGTTAGAACAGCTTCTTCACTCTTTTCACAGTCACACTCAGATGCGACTCGCAACCATCGAGACCCAATTGGATGCTGTACAGCAAAAGCTCAAAGATAGCCTTTAGCTATTCCTGATAAAAAGGGGGAGAGCAGTACAGAGAAAGGGGGAGATAGGAGATAGACAGCATACTGAAAGGGGGAGTTATTATTGTTACACTTTTGGTTTTGTCTGCTAGTGTTTATCTTGTGTTGACATGTTTTTAATACTTTTGGAAAACTTGTGGCTCTCTGATATAACTTTTTATTTCAGTTGTTATTCAGTATATATTATATTTTTTATTCAGCATATCTTACTTTATGAGTTTATTGGTTTGTACCTGCTACCTTTGTAGGTTTTTAAGGTTTCTATTTATGTTTTGTACCCATATTGCTTTTGTAAGCTTTTAGGGTTGTTTCTATGCACCTTGTAGACTTTATAGTTTGTACCTTGCTTTATGTAGCCTATGTGCTCTGCTAAATCAGTACTTATAACCAAATGTTATGCATTTCCTTCTAAGTACTATCACTCTTGTGCCTTTGTAGGACTTTATTCCTAGATGCATATACTTTATGTATTGTGCATTGGTTGAGTGTTGGTTATTCAAGTGATTTACCTTGTGTTTGTCAGCTTGAATGTCCGAATGTTCATTCCAAGTGTGAATGAGCATTGTGATCACTTGCTTACAGTGATTGCTTGTTTTAGTCTTGCCATGGTTTACTGCTTTATTCCATTGTGCTTGATCGCATTGTGCCTGCTTCATATGCATTACAAGTTTTCTGCATACAATGAACTTATTGTGTTGTTGTGTTTCAGGAGTTCTTGTTCTTATGGTTCAAAAGCTTTACAGATTCTAGAGTTAGGTATGAGTGAGTTTTTCAACTGTTCCCAACTCACGCGTTAAGTCTAAAGTTTGTTATAGGGTTTTGTCACAGAATAGCCAAAGGGGGAGATTGTAAGGTTGAAATTTATCAACCATCTTGTTGACTTTATTCCGTGCTAATTCGCTTGTAATTTAGCACTTAATAACCCTGTATTTAAGTGGGATTCTTATAAGGGTAGTGCGTGAAGAGAGTGTGAAGAATTGCTCATCTTTGTGTAAAGAAGCAGAGACTCATAGCTAGGACTCGTGACTAACTCGCGGCTTGCAAGCTGCCAAATGCTGTGCACGTGAGAAGCATGCGGAAAGGTGAAGGGTCATGCCAACTATCGCACTACAGGACAAAAGTCTCAGGCTGGCCAAGTCGTTACCTCGCAACTTGAACTCGCGACTTGGACAAGCTGCGAGACCAAGCCACCAGCTTACCCTGTTTGACAAAAACTGACTCTTCGTATTTCAAACACACACCACTATATATAGACCCTTATACCCATGAAATCAAGAGAGCTTCTAGAGAGAATTTTGTAAGAGAAACCCTAGAGAAAAACAAGATTGCCTCATCCCTAATCTTCACTAAGAGACTCTTCAATTTCCTCTACTCTCTTCCTCTCCATTGATACATCCTTAAGAGGTTATTGACCAAATCCTTTTCTCATCACACCCACGTCTGTGAGAAGGTACATTTGGTGCTAAGGGAAGCAGTTTGGAAGGAACCAATGACTAGTGGTTGATGCTATGGTGTATAGCGAAATCCGGTAAGTTAAAGAAGAAATAGGTTCGGCGCAACCTCGTTGGAGCAAGAAGCTTAAAGGGCTTAGGTACACTAGATAGATTAGGCTTGGAGGGTCTTCTGCTGTTCATGTATCCCAACTACATTCTTTAGTGGATTATTTGGAGGGCGGCGGAGAGGTTTTACGCCAAGAGCTTCGGTTTCCTCTTCGATAACACATTGCGTATTGTCCTTGTGTTTGCATCTCTCTTCCTTTATCTTTGCCTTTTATTTTCTGTTGTGGTTGTGATTATAATTGGCTTAGATTGTTTATCAATTCTGTGTTTGGCTTATGTTCATGTTCCGCACATTAATTATTTGATAATAAGCTTGAATTGATTTTTTTTTTTTTTTTTTTATTGGGGGTCAAAACGTTCATAGTGTTTTCAACGCTATTTGAACTTTCACCTTCCATGCTTCAATATATAGTAAATGTTGGACTACTAAGAAGTAAGAAGTAAAAATCAACATATTCAAAAAATTGGCATGGTTGAAATGAGAATATTAAAATGGATAAGTGCAAATACATAGAAATATTTGATTTAAAATGAGAAAATTCCCTTAAAAATAGGAGTATTCCTTATTGATAAAAGTATGAGGAAGAGTCGTTTGAGATAGTTCAATCATGTTTAGATGAGAGTGATGAATACATCGATGAGAAAAATGAGTTGATTCACATTAAGAGAAGAAAAAAATGTAAAGGAAGATAAAAATTAAAAAAAATTAAAAAAAAAAATTACATTAGTAGAGTAATTAAAAAAGACTTGCAAATTGAGGAAGTAATAGAGAGTATGATTTCAAATAAATTAAAATAAAATAGCATAAAGTAATACATGGGGCTGACCTATATATAGAGAGTATATACTAATATGTTGAGGATTGATGGCCAACTCAAAAAAATTGAGACTAAAGCTAGGTGGTGGCGGTTGTTGTTGTATGTATACATGCATAAAAATATACTTAGATAGATTTAAAATTAGATTGTGAAAATTTGTAATTAAGTTCATAATCAAGAAATCAAATTATTATTTGTATACTATTTTTATAATTTATTAAACAATTTTTTTTTAATTAACTCAAATGATATATAAAGTTAATATTATATCAAAAAAAAAAAAAAAAACTCCTTCTTAATTAATATAGTTATTAACAGCATCGATATGTTTACAGGTAAAATCTTTTTTTTATTTTATTTTATGAGAAGGTACAGGTAAAATCTTTAGTCATTATGTTTACTATATAGATGAGGAAAATAATCATACTTTAACATGTAATATAACTTGGTGGTAGATCTTTAGTCCAGTTCGACTTAATTTATAATAAAAATGAATGACCAAGTTCAAAAAATTTAATATTAAGCTCGGCTCGACTCATTTTTATCTCTCGTATTTATGGTGAGAGTGTGGACCTCAGATATCCAACGGTGGTACAGTTTTTGTTGGCAGTAAAAAAAAATTGAAATGTGTTTTTCAAAAACAACATGTGGAAGAGATTAGAAGGGAGAGAAACTACGTACTGGATATTTAAGGTTCTATTCAAATGTTAATATTAAAATAAGAAATAAGTTAATAGATATAATTATGCAACTCTATCATCTTATATTCTCGGCAATAGATTCATATTGTGTTTTTGAATTTACTATTCACATTTATTGTGATATTATCCATTTGTCAACATTGTGTAATAAAAATTTGTAATAGTTTTAACCTTTCTAAAAACTCTAACTAAACAGGCTTTTAATATCCTAGACTAACCTAATAATTTCTAGACTAACCTATCAACATTTAACGCAGGTAAACCTTTTCTTATTCTAATTAAAGAACTGCTGATGATCTTAAGGACCTATTTGGTACACCATTTTAAATACATGTTTTCAGTTTTTAAATAACATTACACGTATTTCTATACACTTTTTTACCTACACGTATTTTCAAAAAAACTGAAAATGGTTGTTACACATGTACCAAATAAGTCCAAAGTGGCCTTAATTTCTTTCCATTCCTCTTTTGCCTTCTTTGCTTGACTTCTAAAAGTTCTAACATAAATACGCGTAATTTGAAACCAAGCCACAAGACTAACTAACCTACGATCGGCAGTGAATAAATACACCCAACCTTAGTAAGCTTATTATAAAACCCATGCATCTCTAGGACTTTATGAAACCACAAAGCTTCTATCAACTCCAATGGCCACACTGCTTTTGTACCCAGAGATACTTGTAGCAATATTTCTATGCTTTCTTTTTCTTTGTCATTTGAGATGGAACAAAAGCCGAACCATTACAAATTGGCCTATTGTCGGAATGCTCCCAGTCCTTCTTCAAAATGCATCCAATGTGCACGAGTATCTTACCTGGCTCCTAAAACAAAATGGGGGCACTTTCAAGTTTAAGGGTCCTTGGTTCACTAACATGACCTTCATGGTCACGAGGGATCCCATTAACATCCACCACATGTTTAGCAAAAACTTTTCTAACTACACAAAAGGGCCAAAGTTCCGAGAAATTTTTGATGCTCTGGGAGATGGGATTTTCAGTTCTAAATCTAACTCATGGAGATATCAGAGGAAGTTGCTTCAGTCATTGATAATACATAGAGAGTTTGAGTTGTTCTTTCAGCAAGTTGTCAAAGGAAAGGTGGACAAGAGCCTTGATGATGCCGAGAATCGTCAATAAGCCACACAATACTCACATGCTTGAAACAAGACCTGCGAAACAGAAACAAAGAAAACCCTAGGAGAGCACCAGGGTGGTACCAGCTAAAGATCCTCCAAAGCTTAAGTTAGAAAAGCTTTCACAACCCTAGAGTGCTAGAGTTGGGGTGAATTATGCGTACCTTGTTTCTTGAGAGCCTTTGGGTTTTTATAGTAGTGTAGAACCGACTTCCATTTCTTGCGTGGGAAATCTTTTCCTTATGGAGAAGATCATCATTAATGGGCGTATATTACAGGACCCTTCTCAAGTTAGGATTCTATCCTTATTGAGACTATTGACTTGGGTTAATCATTGGACGCAAGTTGTTTCCATTTAGAATTACTTGGAGGTCACTTAAACCATGTGGATACCACGTGGCCTTGAGATCCATCCACCTTGCATTCGTGCATCTTGGATCTGTCCACTATAAGTCCATTGGTCTAACACTGTCATGTTCATTTAGATGGACCCGTCATCACTGATTTTACCCTGTTTAGTTGCCCCCTCACTCCATGGGTCCGTGAACTCTAAGTGAACGAATAGGTGGAGTGATAGTTCAACTTGCCTCTTGAGAAACACGCTCAGCCTGACAGTTTGGCCTAGGATCATTTATGTCGTAGGGACTGTGGCGCGGATTTAGTGGTCCATCTCTTAGAACGAAGTTACATTCCATAGAAATCTTGCGATCAAAGCACTACTATCATCATTGGCAAACGAGCATACTGTTCACCTTAGTACACTTGTCATCAACACCTTCTTGCTACTCATTTCCAACTAGTAAGTACTTTTCTCCTTCCGTTAAATTTCTGTCATCTTTTAGACTTTGCACTCCCGTCATCTATTAGATCCATCAATGTCTTAGGGTTTACCGTCACGTGTAGGTGACAGATGTCTAGTGTGTCCAGTAACCAATCATATGTCCGCGATGGAGCAGGCGACGATGAAGTATTCCCGTCAGGTCAGAAAAGACCCAGACACATCAAGTGAAAAGAGGAATCCGTTGGCCACCTCTCCCTCAATGGATGAGGGTATGGAGATGGATGGGTCAAAGGGTGACTCTAATGATGGTATAGAAGGCACCGAACCTCCAATTCAATCCGTCATAGGTCTTGATGGATTTAGGGAGTTCATAATGCTTCCCATATGGATGGTCAATGATTTTGTTTCAATAATCAAAGAGCCTCACTCACTTCAAGACACTTAGGGAAAAATACCAGATACCTGTCAACACACCCATCTGTCTACCTTACAAGTTAGAGAAATGTTACTACGAGGGTGTCGAAGGCATAGGGCTCTATGAGCAGATGCTAAAGGCAGGGCTCAGATTCCCCCTAAGTTCTCTTCTCTGTCAACTCCTTAAGTACCTAAGTGTGGTCGTCACCCAGATCTCTCCAAACGCCTAGAGGGTTTTCCTTGGCATAGAGGTCTTGTATGGGGCCATGTCTAACGGAGCATGGAGGTTGACATTAGAAGAATTCTTCAATTGTTACTATCCTGCTGAGATTGCTCAATCAAAAGGCATGTACAGTTTTGTGTCCAGGAGCCCCTTATTAAGGCTCATTTATGAAACCCCCAACTCTAACAGAAACTAGAAGAGTCGGTATTTTTTCTTGGAAGGTGACGAGTGGATGTGTCATCCCAGCAATCATGAATATATGCTCGTCGACACAACATGGGGCATAATGCCCCCGTCCGGTATGCATCCGTCTACATTCAAACTTTTAATCGTTCGTTAGATGTTACTCTAACCGTCTTCTTTCCTCTTTACAGTTCAAGACCGTCTACAAGTCTCATTAGAGCAGTGGAGTTTTTTGGAGAAAATTTTCAACAAAACCAAGCTAGAGGAGAGGACGTGGGCTAAATTGGTCACCCTAGACACCCTCCAATGGTATTGTGACAGACTAGAGCCCACAGCAGCCACCCATCGCTACGATCTTCAAATTCGTCAACATAAGTCCGTCACCTAGTTCATATACTTTTTGTTTTGTTTTAATATTATCAAAATCCTGACATCCGTCCTCTTTGTATAGAAATGGACGCCGCCAGGAGAAGGGCCTACATTAAGCAGCAAGCTGCTTTGAAGAAACAACAGGAGGGTCAGCACTCTAAGGGGACGGGCTCAGCCAATCCATTCGCCAAGAGGAAACAACCGAAGGAGACTAACCGCTTTCCTAAGAAGCCCAAGATTTTCCTTGAGACCGTCATGGGATTGAAGGCCGATACCAAGAAGACGGTCACTCCCCTTGGCCGAGGAAAGGGCAAGGGTCTTATGAAGAGCCCCTCTATCACTGAAAAACCACCTGTCTCCTTCGTGAGGATTCAAAGTACACGTTGGAGCAATTCTCGTCCATCATCACACCCGATGACTATGAGGACTTGAGCAACCACACTACGAGGCCATGGGGGAGACGAGGCTGTTTAGCATTGCTCAGGTAACTATGTTCTTCCTTCATTTTTTATTTTTTCTTCTTTTTTTCTTCCCTTCCATTCGTCTTGTTACTAATCCTTCTACCTACAAGCCATGTTAATGATGAAAGGGCTAATAGGGCGCTTCCTAAACCACGAGACAACACCCTCCGTCAAATGAAGACTTCTTATCTTGACCTGTACGTATCTCATGTTACCATTCATACCGAGGCCCAAACCTCCGTTCAACCCGTCCACTCCAAGAGTACGGACGAAATCTTTGCTGATGATGCCCTTGCCGATAACCCTCATGGCGACGAAGATACTATAGTTCAAAGTCAAATGAAAACCGTCATGGACAACACCCATCATCCTGATGTTCAACTTGTGGAAGAGAAAGATGAAAACATCCAGTAGTAGTGTTTTTTTTTTTTAATGTAAAGATTTTGAAGAACAGTTAATGTCTATTTTAACCGTTGCCTTCTGTATCTAAACTTCTCCCTTTATAGGCTTTCAGCAATATTTCATTACTTATTTTCTATTATCCGTCTACTTTTATGCTTATGGATGAATTCGTTTAGTTTATGGCTATGTATGTGTAACCATCTTTAGGATGAACCCGTCCACTGTATGGGCCTTATCATCACAATTCTTTTGAATGAACCCGTCCTCTTACAGACTTCTATTGTTGAATCCATCCACCGTGTGGACTTGTAATTATGCTCTTTTTAGATGAACCCGTCTACTTTGTGGACTAATTATCATCCTCTCAGACGAACTCTTCCTCTTATGCAATTTTATTTTTGATCCACCGTCTTGCTGTTAATCCATCCAATTTGTGGACTTTTATTATATGAATTCGTCCTCTTATGGACTTATTTTTGAATCAATGTGTTGTTGAATCCGTCCATTTTGTGGACTTTTGATGAATATGGACACGTAGATTTAACCCGACGTGTTGGATATTGTGGATTTTTAATTATCATCCTCTCGGAGGAATCCGTCCTCTTATGGACTTCTAATCCAACATGTTGTGAAACCCATCCACTTTATGGATAATGTTGTTGACCCCGTCCATTTATGGACATGGTTTTTATTGGAACTGTCGTTGAACCCATCCACTTTGTTGGACATGTATTTTTAATTCAACGAATTGTTGAATCTGTCCATTCTATGGACCTCTTCCTTGGATGAATCCATCCACCATGCTGAAACACATAGACATGTAGATATTTTTACACACGATATTTCTGAATAACTCCTTTTATTGCGTAGTAAACATGCGTGTAAAGAAATGTTCTAAAGAAAAAACCTGCCCTTTGGGCTAAAAAGAAATTGCGAATGAAATATAAACTAAAAAGCAATAAACTAGTAATGAGGAGTATTGTGTTACTGTTCACTTTGTTGCGCCTATGGGTAGTATTTCTTCAGGTGTTCCATGTTCCACTAGTGATGTAGCTTTTGCCCGTCTAGTGTCTCCATGTGGTAGGTTCCCTTCCTATGCCATGATGCAACTCTGTATGGTCCTTCTTAGTTAGGTCTTAGCTTTCCTTGGGATGTATCTTTTGCGGCACCCATCACTTTTCTCAAAACGAGATCTTCAACTTGGAAGTCTTTATGCCTGACCTTGGAGTTGTAGTGCTTGGCCATGAGATTTTGGTATCTTGCCAGCCTCTGTTCAGTTGTAGCTCTTATTTCATCCACCAGATCAAGCTACAAGCACATAGCTTCATCATTCTTGCCTTCATCATGGTTTGCTACCTTGTAGCTTGTAAGTCCCACTTCAGTCGGGATGACTACCTTCATACTGTATGCCAATCGAAACGGTGTTTCCCCTATATGCGTCCTTATCGTTGTCTTATATGCCCACAAAACACTTGGTAGCTCCTCTGGCCATATACCTTTTCCTCCATCGAGCTGAGTCTTGATGATTTTGAGCAAGGATCGGTTTGTGACCTCAACCTATCCATTGGCCTATGGGTTGGCAAGCGACAAGTAGTGGTTCTTGATCCCTAGCAGCGAGCAAAAGTTTCTAAATGCATCGTTGTCGAACTGCTTCCCGTTTTCCGAGACCAACACCCTTGGTATGCTATACCTGTAAATGATGTTCTTCCATACAAAGTTTTGCACATTCTTCTCAGTGATGGTGGCCAGGGCTTCTGCTTCCACCCACTTGGTGAAGTAGTCTATACCGACTACTAGAAACTTCAGTTGCCTGACCCCTGTTGGGAATAAGCTCATGATATCCAACCCCCATTAAGCGAACGGCCATGGGGCTGTCATTGGGGTGAGCTCCTCTGTTGGTTGTTTGATGAGGTTGCCGAATCACTGACACTTGTCGCACTTTCTAACATATGCATGGGCATCCCTTTGCATGGTTAGTCAATGGTACCCGACCCGGATTAGTTTATGGACCAACGATCGTGATCCAGAATGGTTTCCACAAATTCCTTTATGAACTTCTCTCATGACATAGTTTGCCTCCTCGGGGACCAGGCACTTCAGATGTGGTCGAGAGAAGCCCCTTTTGTAAAGAACGTCCTTAATCAGGACAAAGCGGGCAGCTTGAACCTTCAATTTTCTGGTAGCCTCCTTGCCATCTGGTAGCATGCCATCCTTCAGGTAGGAAGTTATTGGTGTTGTCCAATAATCTTTAAATCCTACCTCCTACACACTAATGCTATCTATTAGTGGTGAAATTTGAATGAAGGACAGTGCCTGATTGGGGATGACCATGTGCTCTGCTAATGCAGCCTTAATGAGTCGATCGGCATGCTCGTTCTCCTCCCTTGGGATTTGAACAAATTTTACGCGGAGGTTGTTAATCCGATCCTTCACCTGCTCTAGGTACTTCTTCATCTGTTCATTTTTGCAGTCGTATTCTCCGTTAACCTGACTTATTACTACTTGGGAATTATAGTAGACGACTAAATTTTTAGCTCCCGCGGCCTTGGCAAGGTCCAGTCCTGCTATCAAGGCTTCGTATTCTGCTTCGTTATTGGTCGTAGGAAAATCCAAGCGAACCATACATTCGATCTTATTTCCTTCCGGGCTATGGAGTATCACACCAGCTTCGCCTGCTTGCTTATTGAAGGATCCGTCTATGTGGATGCTCTATTGTGGGACCTCTTCTGCTCCCCGGCCTTTTACATTAGTGAACTCCGCAATGAAGTCAGCAACCACCTGTCCCTTAATGGCAGTGTGCGGACGGTACTGTATTTCAAACTCACTCAACTTTATTGCCCATAGTGCCATTCTTCTGGCAGCTTTGGGATTGCTCATTGCCTATCACAGGGGTTTGTTAGTCAGGACGGTCACCATGTGAGCTTGGAAGTATGGCTTAACCTTACGGGTTATTATAACTAGAGTAAAAGCGAGCTTCTCCATTGGAGGGTACCTTTCCTTTGCGCCTGGGAGTGCTCGACTTGTGTAATACACGGGCTTCTACACCCTATCTTCTTCCCTGACTAAGGCTGCGCTGACGGCCGCCTAGGATACTACTAAGTAGAGGAATAGTTCTTATCTGGGCTGGGAAGGACTCAGCAACGGAAGGGATGAGAGGTAGGTCTTTAAGTCCTCAAATGCCTGCTGACACTCGGTCGTCCATTCGAAAGATTTCTTAAGCATGCAAAAGAAAGGTAAACACTTATCTGTCGCCCTTGACATGAACCTGTTCAGTGCTGCTATTTTACCGTTAAGGCTTTGCACTTCCTTCACATTCCTTGGGGGTGCCATCTCTATTAAATACCCAGATCTTGTCTGGGTTGACCTCAATACCCCTCTGAGACACCATGAATCCTAGGAAACATTCTCCCAATCTGCTGTGTGAACATCTTATTCATGAGCCTCTGATACGTCGTGCCCGCATTCTTGAGGCCAAATGGCATTACTTTATAGCAGAAAAGACCCTGGCTAGTAATGAACGAAGTCTTATCCTAATCTGCTTCATCCATTCTGATCTGGTTATAACTCGAAAAAGCATCCGTGAAGCTTAATAACTGGTGTTGAGTTATAGTCAACTAGGACGTCAATGCGCGGGAGGTGGTAACTGTCTTTGGGGCATGCCTTGTTCAGGTCGGTGAAGTCCACGCTCATCATCCATTTCCCGCTAGCTTTCTTGACCAACACCACGTTTGCCAGCCAGTCAGGGTAATAAACCTCTCTAATGTAGTTCGCCTCTTGTAACTTATGAACTTCTTCCGTTATAGCTTGATCCCATTCTAAGGCGAATACCTGCTTCTTCTGACGAATTGGTGTAAAGGAGGGTGATACGTTCAGTCTGTGCACCATGACCGAGGCGTCTAATCCTAGCATGTCTGCATGGCTCCAAGCGAATAATCTTGGCGAACAATCGAGCTGGCAAAGGTGCCGATCCTGGTTGTTCAATTAGGCCTGGAGTCGTCAAGATGTATCTCTTCAAGCTTTTCAATGGGTTTTGTAACTATTCAGTGTTCTTCTATGTTTAGGGCCTAGAGGTGGTCGTCCATCTCCATTATAGCTATGTAGCATTCACATGCAGCCACCTGATTTTCGCGCAGCTCCCATACTCTATAATCCATAGGGAATTTGATCATTAAGTGGTAGGTTAAGGTTACAACCTTCCATGAATTGAGGGTAGGTCGTCCTAGTTTGGCATTGTAAGCGGACGAACAATCGACCACAAGAAATGTTACGTCTTTAGTGATTTATTAGGGGTAGTTGCCAACCGTCACAAACAATGTGACTGTGCCAAAGGGGAATACTCTTATTCCTCCAAAACCAACGAGCAGAGCGTTCGTTGGAACCAATCGCTCTCTATCAATCCTCATTTGTTGGAATGCTAAGTAGTAAAGGATGCCAGCCGAGCTGCCATTGTCAACCAGAACCCGATGCATGTTATAATCCCCTACTCGTATGCTGACGACAAGCGTATCATCATAGGGGTACTAAAGACGTCAGGCGTCTTCTTCTGAGAATTCGATGACGGGGTTGTCTATCTGTGCCATCTTTTATACGGAACTCGTCAGTTAAACGTTCTGAACCATTCTAAGGTAAGTCTTACTGGCCTTTTTGGACGACCCAGTGGCTGTCGTGCCCCCTACAATCATTCTTATATCTCCTATGGGCGGTCTAGGATGCTCATTCACCCATCGGAGGGCCTGCTCTTAAGGTGGGTCTGCCCTCTCTTTGCTGACGAACCTCTGCAGCTTTCCTTGCCTGATAAGGACTTCAATTTGTTGTTTCAAGTCATAAGAGTCGGCTGTGTCATGGCCGTGATCACAATGAAAGTGGCAATACTTGTCTCTAGACCTCTTATTAGGATCTCCCTTCAACTTGCCGGGAAAGTTTAGGGCTCCTTCGTCCTTAATCTGCATCTAGACTTGGTCGATTGGGGCAGTTAGCGGGGTGAAGCTCGTGAATTTCCCTGCAAGGGGCTTGTAGCGTCTGTCCTCCCGCCGTTCTCCGATCCTTGCCATCTTTCGCCCCTTGTCCAACTGTATGTCTTCTTGTCTTTCCCTTTTCTAGGGGTTCTCTTCTCGGGCCAATAATGCGTCTTTCGCATTCATGTACTTGGTTTCCCCATAAAGCATATCTGACATAGTCTTTAGGTCATTCTTATACAAAGAAAATAGGAACTTTCCCTTTTGTAGCATATTGGCGAACGCCGCCACGAGTATCTTGTCGTCGGCTTCATCGTTCGAGAGTGCCTTTTTATTGAAACGAGCTATGTAAGATCTTAGCATCTCATCCTCCCATTGCTTAATGCTCATCAGGCATGCAATAGACTTCTTATACCTATGCCTCCCGATAAAGTGAAAGGCAAACTAAGCACTTAACTCCTTAAAGGTACTAATGGAGTTAGGCGCTATCCTGCTGAACCAAATCCTTGCGAGTCCCTTCAATGTAGTGGAGAAGGCTCTACACATGATCTCGTCTAACACCCCTTGAAGGTGCATCAGGGTCTTAAAAGACTCCAAGTGGTCCAAAGGGTCCTTGGATCCGTCGTAGCTCTCTACCTGCAGCATTCAAAACTTCGGTGGAAGGGGGAAGGACGAGACGAATGCGGTGAAAGGCGAGTCAGTTCGGTGAACCAAATCGTCGAGATCACTAGACACCCGTTCCCTAAGGGCGTTCATCATTAGGTCCATCCACTCCTTCATCATCTGCATCTCCGCAACTATGTAGGGGGGGGAGCCGTATCTGTGCCGGAAGGACAGCTAGTATCCTGTCGCTCTTGTCTGCTTGGGGTGTCGCTACCTTCCGGCCCCTTTTGGTTCCTTCTTTCAGTGCTGGTTCCTTCTTGATCTTCCTCTTAGGTATTCAACACTGCGTTTTTTTGCCACAGATGTTCTTCTAAGTCATGATTCTGCTTGGTGAGGCATTCCACTGCCGCTGCGAGGGTTTGAACTTGTCTCTCTAGAGTAGTGATACACGGTTCGTCGCCCTGATTGTTGGTGGTGGTTGCCATTGAACGAGTAAGTACCATGCAACTTTTTGTCCAGGAAGTGGTTAGTATGGCTTATCTTCGTCGCTTTCCCACAGACGACACCAACTAATGATGCCGAGAATCGTCAATAAGCCACACAATACTCACGTGCTCAAAACAAGACCTGTGAAACAGAAACAAAGAAAACCTTAAGAGAGCACCGCTATGGTACCGACCAAAGACCCTCCAAAGGTTAAGTTAGAAAAGCTTTCACAATCTTAGAGTGCCAAAATTAGGGTGAATTATGCGTACCTTGTTTCTTAAGAGCCTTTGGGTTTTTATAGTAGTGTAGAACCGACTTCCGTTTCTTGTGCAGGAAGTCTTTTCTTTATGGAGAAGATCATCATTAATAGGCGTATATTATAGGACCCTTCTCACGTTAGGATTCTGTCCTTATTGAGACTCTATTGACTTGGGTTAATCGTTGGATGCAAATCGTTTCCATTTAGAATTACTTGGAGGTCACTTAAACCATGTGGATGCCACATGGCCTTGAGATCCGTCCACCTTGCATTCGTGCATCTTGGATCCATCCACTATAAGTCCACTGGTCTAGCACCGTCATGTTCATTTAGATGGACCCATCATCACTGATTTTACCCCCTTCAAGCCTCATTCCAGTTCTTGATCATATCTCAAGTTCCGGAATTGAGGTGGATTTACAAGACATTTTTCAACAGTTCACCTTCGATACTGTTTGCTTAGTGGCTTTGGGTATTGATCCAAATTGCCTCTCCATTGAATTCCCAGATGTTTCCCATGCAAAAGCGTTTGATCAATTAGAGGAATGTCTGATTTACCGACACATTGTGCCAGAAAGTTGTTGGAAGCTACAAAGATGGCTTCAAATCGGAAGCAAGAAGAAGTTAAGCAATGGTTGGAAAATTTTAGATCAATTTATATACAAATGCATCTCATCCAGGCAAGAAGAACAAAGCCAAAGTAGAGCCCCAAAGACCGAGGTAGAAAAATTCAACTTGTTGACAGCTACAGGGGAAATAGTAGAAGAAATTGGTGGTACTATAAAATCCGACAAGTTTCTACGAGACACGGCAATTAATCTCACAGCAGCTGGGAAAGATGGTATAAGTGCAGGCCTCATTTGATTTTTTTGGATTGTTGCAACACACCCATATGTGGAAGCTAAAATTCTAGAAGAGATCAAGGAGCATTTATTTGACAATGGAAAGTCGAAGGATTTGAACATAGATGGGCTAAGGAAGCTAGTTTATCTCCATGGAGCAATATGCGAAACGTTACGCCTTTTTCCACCTATACCTTTCGAGCACAAATTTGGAGTTCAATATGATATTCTTCCTAGTGGCCACTCTATCAGGCCAAATACAACAATCTTATGCTCTTTATACTCAATGGGAAGGATGGAGAGCATATGGGGTGAAGATTTGCTTGGACTTCAAGCCAGAGAGATGGATTTCAGAGAGTGGAGGAATAGTGCATGTACCATCTTTCAAGTTCATAGCATTTAATGCAGGACCGAGGACTTGTATAGGTAAGGATATAGCTTTCATTCAAATGAAAATAATTGCAAGCGCCATCATTTGGAATTACCATGTTCATGTGTTTGAAGGTCATCCTGTTTCACCGAGTATTTCCGTTCTTCTTCATATGAAACATGGTTTAAAGGTGAGGATCAGTAAGAGACAAGCTTGACGAATAAATTTTAGTACCGGCTAAAGTTGCGTTTGCGGAAATAATCACTCATGACCCATCAAATCAACTTCGGCTATATATGTCTTTTCTTATTTAGTTTTGTTTTTCATTGTAATTTCTATAAGTGAAGGTGATGTATTAATCCTAAATAAATGCCTTCTGAGTCTTGACCCTTTCACGACAATAAAGAATTTCCCAAGAAATCGAATCAGAAAATTGAGATGGAAAAAAGGATTAAATTTAATAAAAATATGGTATTAAAGTCCTTATTTTTACACTGTTCATTTGGTACTCGTGTCGTGTGCAATACTAGAGTTCTACAATTTAACTATAGGTAGAAAGCATGTATACTTCTTTTTTGCTCAAGTGCTTGTTTCCGATCTGTATCCATAACAAAAACTTCTAGGATACCCTCCACATGTGTATCCTAATCCTTTTTTATTATAAAAAAAAAAAAAAAAAAAAATAACGATACATCCAAGATATGCTCCTCATATAGCCTAAATACGGTAGTAAACTTGCCCTCTGATTGTGAGGTGTATGCTTAAATACAGTAATGCAAATGGACTGAATTTATTATCCATTATAACTCTTAAATTGATATATACTTAACAATATATTAAAACTTAACCCTTAATGGAACATTAAAAAAAAAAATTTAATAATTAATTAATATACGTGTCACCTCTGTATCATGACTTAATTTTTAGAAATTTAAGTATCGTCATATCCCATATCGTACTGAACCCACTCTCATGCTTCTTAGTTATTCAATCAATATAATAAAAAATAAACTCATTTAATTAAAAAATTATAAACAAAGATGGGTGCATTGGCGGTGATTTCTTTTGAAATCATCGAAAGTGTTTGTTTTTAGACCCCTTAAAACACAATTAGATTAATCTAGGGTCCGTTTGGATACAACTTATTGTTGCTTATTGTTGCTGAAAACTGATTGTTGCTGAAAATACTGTAGCAAAATAATTTTTAAATGTATAAATAGTACCGTGGGACCCATTTTTAATATTTTTTTAATGAGTAAACAGTGTTGCTACAATGCATAAACAGTGTGCTACAATGCATGAACAGTAATAATTGTCTCCTGCACAGTAATTTTACTATTCATGCACTGAAAAAAAAAAAAAAAAAAAAAGTTCCAAAACGTGAATTCTGAAAACGCAACGCAACTTTCAATGTTATCCAAAGTGGCACCTAGTTAATTTAACAAGTGATTACTTAGTCAAATTAAACTTATCTAGGTTAACACAAATATATCATATCATTGTAAAGTGCGGAAAATAAAGAACACAATAATATGATAACCCAGGAAAACCAAACTGGTAAAAAATTCGGTGAGGATTTAACCTAACTATCCTCAAGGTAAAACAAATCCACTATGAAAGAATTGAAGTTTACACAATAGCGACTTAGACCACTAACATCTTATTGCTACCTTGAGTAGGAAACTTACTACCACGACTACGTGACAGCTCTGAGTCCACGGACTACTTCTTTCTTGGATTCACAGCAAGCACAAGCACTCCCGCTTGTATATCTTTAAGCTCTTGAATCTGCAACTGAATTGATCACCAAGCTCTCGACATCAATCTTGAGATTGGAAACCCTAAGTGTATGTGAAGGTAAACACATCTAGATCTTACAAGAAATTCACACACATAGCATAAAGAGCAACCTCTAAATGTGGCTAAGGTTTTTCCTTTTATACTTAAGGCAAAACATAAAACCCTACATGTCAAACGGACTTGCTCTGAGTTGGAAAATTCTGCAGAAAAATAATCTGCACGAGTTTCGATCGATCAAGCCAAACAGATTTACACAATAAATCCTGTAGTACACTCGATTCCAACTTTACATTTTAATTATACTTTGAGCAAGTCTAAAATAAGACTAAACGTTTTGATCATAGTTTGCCAACATTACAAATTGAAGTTCTAATACATTTAAATCTAAAGTCTTAGAACCCAACAGAAGGTGTTACCAAATTTACAAAAATAATGACCACTCATTGGTACTAGACTCTGGAGTTGGTACACGGTATCAAACATTCAATGTAATTGTTTTTAATCAATATTCACATTGCCAATTTGAGAGAGAGAGAGAGAGAGAGAGAGAGAGAGAGAGAGAGAGAGAGAGAGAGAGAGAGAGAGAGAGAGAGAGAGAGAGAGAGAGAGAGAGAGAGAGAGAGAGAGAGAGAGAGAGAGAGAGAGACAGACACACACA
>NW_027069542.1:549880-680558 GCF_002906115.3 Quercus suber
GAGAGAGAGAGAGAGAGAGAGAGAGAGAGAGAGAGAGAGAGAGAGAGAGAGAGAGAAAGAGAGAGAGAGAGAGCCACATGCATATAAAACTTTTTTTTTTCTTTTTTCTTTCCCGCTACATCAATGAGAGGAAATTATTTTCATCACTATCTTCACCATACTTGCGTGTTGATTTGTTTGAAGCAAAGAATCATGTAGAGTGTAGGATTGTTCCTAGATGCATATATGTTTGTATGCATTGGTTGAGTGTTGGACTTGCAAATGATATTCTTCAATTGAGTTTATCATTTTTGCATGTCCGGATGTTCATTCCGTGTGTGAATGAACATAGTAATCACTTTTGCTTAAGTGACTACTGTTGTTGATCTTGCCATGAATTATTGTTTTTATCCTTATGTTCATTTTTGCTTGATCATGCTTATTTTGCTCCATATGCATATTAAGTTTTCTGCATACAATGATATTGTTATGTTATTGTGTTTCAGAAGTTACGTATTCATATGTTCAAGAGCTTTACAGAATCTAAAGTTAGGTGTAAGTGAGTTTTCCAACTGTTCCCAACTCACGTTTAAGTCTAGAGTCTGTTGTAGAGTTTTGTCACGGAATAGCCAAATGGGGAGATTGTAAGGTTGAATTTAATCAACCATCTAATTGGCTTTATTCCGTGACCAATTTGCTTGTAATTTAGCACTTAGTAACCCTGTATTTAGGTGGGAAAATTGTAAGGGTAGTGTTTGAAAAGATGTGATAAAAAGCTCAAGAGTGTGCAAGAAAAATAGAGGTTCGCAGCTAGGGCTCGCGGGTGGATCGTGACTGGCAAGCCGCCAAAAGCTAGCACGTGAGAGGCACACTAGAAAGCTGAAGGGTCGCGCCAGCTGTCACGCTACAGGACAAAAGTTCCAGGCTGGCCAGGTTGTTACGATGCGACTTGAACTCGCGACTTGGACAAGCCGCGAGACCAAGTCGCCAATGTGCCCTGTTTGGCAAAAACTGACGTTTTGCATTCCCTTCTCACCCTACTATATATACACCCTTATACCCATCATATTGAGAGAGTTTCCAGAGAGAATTTTGTGAGAGAAAACCCTAGAGAAAAACAAGATTGCCTCATCCCTAATCTTCATCTAAGAGACTCTACAAATTCCTCTACTCTCTTCCTCTCCATTGTCATACCCTTGAGAGGTTATTTACCAAACCCTTATCTCACCATACCCACGTCTGTGAGAAGGTTCATTTGGTGCTTAGGGAAGCAGTTTGGGAAGGAACCAATATACATTGGTTGATGCTATGGTCAAGTAGCGGAATCCGGGAAGTTAAAGAAGAAATAGGTTCGGCATAACCTCATTGGAGAAAGAAGCTTGAAGGGCTTAGGTACTTGGGTAGATTAGGCTTGGAGGGTCTTCTGCTATTCATGTATCCCAACTATATTCTTTAGTGGATTTTATCACCGCTTGGAGGGCGGCAGAGAGGTTTTATGCCGAGGACTTTGGTTTCCTCTTCGATAACACATCGTGTGTTGTCCGTGTGTTTACATCTCTCTTTCCTTTATCTTTGCCTTATATTTACTGCTGTGGATGTGTTTATATTTGGCTTAGATTGTTTTATCAATTCTGTTATTAGCTTGTTATCATATTCCGCACATTAATTGTTTAATATAAAGCTTGAATTGGTATTTTTGTAATTTGGGGGTCTAAACGTTCAAGGGTGTTTCATACCCATTTTGAACTTTCACTTGGTTTCTTGCAGTTGTGCAACTCAACTCATCCAACAACTAGATGAAGAAATGACTTAGCATAGTCAATTATCGAACTTGGAAGGCTCAAGTACTAGGCTAGCATAAGGGTTTATTCTATATTTTGTATTACAACTATTCATCTAGTGGATTATTTCGGTGTTGGCACCCTGAGAGGTTTTTTTGCCTGGTTCTCGGGTTTTTCTCTTCAATAACATATCTAGTGTTATCTTATGGTTTGGTTCCGTTTGCTAATCTATTATATTGATTTATATGCTTCAGATTTTTATATTTTTTTCCATGGAATATTCAATTGATTAATAACTTATATTTGTAAATAATTGATGGATTTTTTTAAGTAAATTTGATAGCTTAATTGAATATGGGTAAACTGTAAAATTGAAATTTTGCGTATAAATTATTACCTAGGTTTTTAGGGAAATTTTTAGTAACTTGTGGATAAAGTTTTAGTAGTTTTTAGGGAAATTATATATTTATATATATATATATATATAAAGTCAAAGTTCAGAGAAAATCTAATAAGATTTTACAATTGAAATCTAAGTTTGTACCACGTGTCTCAATTTTTTTTTTAATTTTTTGTGTGAAATGTGGGATTACAATATAAATATCCATCCAAATATTCATTGTATTCACAACAATGCAAAAACTGAGTCCAATTAAAAAGATTTTTAAAAAGTGAAACACCATTTCATACCTCACAGATTACGAAAAAACAAAAACAAAAAACTCAAATCTATAGAGAGAAAAATTTTACCACCACCACCACCCACTGTTACGCTGACATCCACCCACCCAGACGATGACTCGACTAAGGTTTGACACGACTTATAGGTTTTATCCTCTAAAAATGTTTGGTTCATTTTTAATTTAAATTATTTTATATATATAGTTTGGTCAGATTTGATTAGTGGGTTTGATTGTTTTGTGGGTGAAAAAAAATCCTAAGCAGAGTAGAGCTGAAACCATAAATCCGGAGCAGAGACAAGGAGATAGAGAGTTGGAGTTCCATGGCAAAAAGTCATCAATATTGTGGGGATAAGAGAGCCGATTAGGAATATTGGGTCATGAGCCACACCCGAGGATGCAAAGGAGCCCGAGGATGATCAAACAATAAGAAGAGCATGTGGGTTGATGGGCTGAGGACAAGGGCCAATAACAACGAACAAGTGATGTCTCCTGAGGAGCCTAACTTCCTCGAGAGGCTGGAATCTGGAGCCTAACCACTTAGATAATATCGTGTAAGAGGCAACCATACATTGGAAGATAAGCTTTAGAGAAAAGAGTCAATGGTGAACTAAGAAATATTTGAGAATAAGACTGCCACCACCACATTAAATGTTCTGCACCTAACCACCTAGCCGCATTTATGTGGAAATGACATCTGAATAGTGATATTCAGCCTTACAGCTACACATGAATTTTCCAGGAAAGCTCTGATGGGACAAGCATCCAAGAGATCATCTACATAATCAACAGGTGGGAGGCTGGAATTGAGAAGAATAGGACTATATAAGGAAAAGGCTCCCGTGAGAAATGGGGCGTGAAAAAGGGAGAGAAAATAAAAACAAAAACAAAAAAAACAAAAAACAAAAAGAACTCTTTGTACTTTAAAGAAAAAGCTTGAGTTAATATAAGAACACTTCCTCCTCAGACTTGACCGAGGATCATAATTCCATTCAAGTTGTGTTTTCTTATCCTTATAATATGATTCCTATCTGTCATGGTCTGTACTTGACTTACTGAGTTTCTTACTTATAAAATCCACTCTCTATAACAAATATATTGATTTGGGTTCATTGGGCCATTATCCACATCCGTTGGGTTGAGGGTCTCACTTTAATCCTTACAAATATTATTCAATAAAGATGGTAGGAAGAGAGGTTCGAGAATGCACCAATCATACTGACTCTAACATTATTCAGTAAAAATTTCTTTTTCTATTTTAGCTTTTCCTTTTCTTTTTCTTTTTCTTTTTTTGGTTGTAGTGTAATATTATGTCGATTGTGTGGTTTTTATAAAAGGCTATGCTTCTTTAGATGTGGACACTTCATCCTTAATTTACAAGTTTTATAAGTTGTGCCGGCCAAAATGGGTAACTAGGCATAACTTTCCAACTATATAGTTAGTAGTCAATGTTTGCAAACTATATTTTTTACTAGCATCTCAAGTCTACTCGATTTTGACCTATAAATCAAGTCTCAATGACTCGATTTTCATGGTCTAATCACCTCTGATATGGCATCTTTTTCCACGTGGCGACTGCTTGGAAATTGAGTCTCTAAGACTCGATTTATAAACCAAAAAAATTTTAAAAAATTTTAAGTTTCAAGTTGCCCATGTACAAGCCAAAATACCCAAAAAAAAAATTCAATCAAATCAGAGAGAGGGAGAAAGAATCTAAAGCTCACCTCACCGGAATTAGATGCGGAATCAGATGCTCACCTCACTAGCGCGGCCCAGGTCGCACACGGCCTGGGCTCGCACAGCCTAAGTCACGTGCGGCCTGGGCTCGCGCAACCTCCTGGGGTCGCGCGGCCTGGGTTGCGCTAGCCTGGGTCGCGCGGTGTTCTGTTTCTCGGTTCTGTTTCTGGATTTTTTTTTCCCTCTCTCTTTCTATTCTGATGAGAAGATGAGAAGAAGATGCAGGATTTCTATTCTGATGAGAAGAAGATGCAGGATTTTTACTTTTAATAGTGTTTTCTTATAAATCGAGTCTTAGAGACTCAATTTCCAAGCATTTGCCACATGGAAAAAATGCCACATCAGACAATGAAAATCAAGTCTCAAAGACTCGATTTATAGCCCAAAATTGAGTCTAAAAGACTCGAGATGCTAGTAAAAAATATAGTTTGCAAACATTGACTACTAACTATATAGTTGGAAAGTTATGCCTAGTTACCCATTTTGGCCGGTTGTGCCATTTAGAATGATGCGTTGACTAAGAATTTTGCATTTGTTGCAATTGTAGATAAATTTTAGTTGTCACTAGAAAATTCATTGGTTAACTCAGAACTGATAAATAATTTTGTAGTAGAGCAGCCTTTTGGTCCTCTACCTGTAGCAGTCAGCTCAATGGTTTGTATATAGTCACGTTTGGAGATATAAAACGTAATGCTGTGTTGTAAAGAAAGGGACGGGTGGAAATTGGGATGTAACCAAAAAAAATTTCATTCTTTTATTTATTGCACTTCAAAGAAAAAATGAAATAAAAAATTAATTAAAGGTTGGAGCTTTATTATTTTGATGTGGATCAAAGCAACCATTGCTGACTTCAGTACGTGGTCCATTTTGAGCACTTGCAAACCTGAAATGGAGATTTAGCGAACCTGCCCTCGAACTGTCTTCTTAAAGCTTTAAGTGAATAAAAATGCAAGCAACTTAACAGTACAAGTAGTTACACCAATAAAAAATAATAAAAATAAAAAGAGGACACTTATTTAGGGAAAACGGTGATCAATTTTGTTGTGAACTGGTTTCTCGAGCACCTATATAATGATTGCATATTCACCAATCTCTATCAATATAGATTTGCAATTCTTGGTTGAATTTTCTGTTGTAAGTCTCATCACAGACCTAAGTACTTCTATGATTGGAAAATGCATAAATCTCATAGACAAGTATTGGAAAAAAATGCATAAATCTCAAATTGGAAAAAATGAAAAGTATTGACATTTAAAAAATAAAAGACAAAAACACTGTTTTGGTCCCTACATTTTGAGCTCATGGTTAATTTGGTCCTTACATTTTGATAGTAGTCAATTTGATCCCTGTTATTATCAACTTGCAATTAAATTAGTGCTCTACTGTTATTTTACTAATGGAAAATGCTTATGTGACAAACAGTATGCATCATTGGTGCACATATGGCTAATAAAATATTAAAAAATTATTTAATTGCTACGTAAAAAAGCCACATCAGCAACTTTAATGATAATAAAATCCACGTCAGAAAGGAAAAAAAAATTGTAAGATGAGAAATTTCTCTCTTTTTTTTCTTAATACTGTGTTTGGTTGGGGTGATTTTAGGGGGGATGGAAAACATAGAGTGGAAAACTGAGTAGAAAACAGTATTTTCCACTGTTTGGGAAAGAGAGGAAAATAGGGAGAGAGGAAAACCCGGGAGAAAATTTTCTCACCCGGGCCCACAAATTTCATCTCCCCAAATTGGAAGGAAAAGCCTGAGTGGAAAACTGATGAAGAGCACTTTTACACAAATGCCCTCTCGTTCCCAACGGTCACAGCAACTCAGCAAAGAAGAAAAAAGACAATTTTCCAACCATCAACTCAGCACAACCCAACTATCACCACCGCAAACCAAAAATAACTCAAAATCAACCCAAAACAACTTAAAATCAACTCAAAATCAAACCCTTATGTTTCAGTCATCTTCATCTTCTTCTTCATCATCATCATCTTCTCTCTTCCTTGTAACTTTTGAACTGTCAAAAAAAAAAAAAAAAAAAAAAGATAAAAAAAAAAAAGTTAAGAGAGCACCAATGGAGTAGACGAAGAGAAGAAGAGAAGGAAAAAAAAAAAAGGTGGAGAGCACCAGAAGGGAAGAAAAGAAAAAGAGTAAAGTGAAGAGAGCTTAGACCAAGTACCAGAGAACAAAAGAAAAAAGAAAAGTGAAGATAAAGATAAAGGAAAGGTGTGGAGGAGAAAAAAATAATAAAATAAAAGGGAAAAATAAAATAAAGAAGAAGAAATTAAAATTGAGAAATGTCACTACAATATTTTTACAATATTTTCACAATAAATTTTAAGTGGTGGGTTGTTACTAACTAATACTGATAAAAAAAATATTTAAGTGATGTGTTCAAATTAAAATCAGTAATAACTTATCACATATTATTTATTGTGAAAATATTGTAAAATGTTAAAGACGTAGCACTTCTTTTTTTTTCTTTTTTTTTTCAATCAAGTTGTACATTATTGTAATTTTTACATTATAATAATAAAAATAATAATATAAATTTATATATATGATGTGATAAATTTTATATTATATAATGAGTACAAATAAATCTATTTCTTATATATTATGTAACAATGGTATAATAGTCAATTTATATAAATTACATTTTTCATCTTTCCCTTTTTCTCTCCAACTAAACAAAAAAGTTTTCCACCCTCCCACTTTTCCACCCCTCTAACTAAAAACACAAGAGAGAAAACTAAATATTTTCCATTCTCCCACTTTTTCACTCCTCCATCCAAACGACCCTAAGGCTCCGTTTGGAAGGAGGGGAGGGAATGGAATGAAACGGAACAAAAGGAATATTTTTATAATATTATTCCCTCCTCTTATTTGGGAGTTTTAACGGAGAGAATGGAAGGTCCATTCCCTTGTTTGGGAGTTCAAATAGAAGGGAATGGAATGATTAGGAGGGATTACTCATTCCTCCCTTTTCCCTCAAAACTTCAAATTTTTATTCCCCTCAAAATTGGGAGGAATTGGAGAGAATGAATTTAGGTTTAATGAAATTTTTGTTAAAATTCCTAAAATACCCCCTTCAATATCAGCCCTTTTTTTCTCATTCAGCCGTAAAAAAATATTGCTATCATTCTTGCACATATTTCCCGTCCTCTGCAAAGTGAAGTTGCTGCCGCTGGTCTTTCTTTTTCTTTTATCTGCTGCAATTTTCGGTTGCTCAACCCAAGTATGTCTATCTTTTTCTTTTTCTTTTCGGTTGTTTGCTAGTCTTTTTTTTTTTTAATTTTTTTTATGAACTATTTGCTAATCATTCATGAGAGTGATATATAGTGTTTTTGTACACCTAAAAACCAAAGCAAACTAGCATTCTGTACAAAGAAAAGAAACAAAGAAATAAAGAAAGTTACCTGTACAGCTAAAGAAAAATTGTATTTAGAAATTTGAAAGTGAGAACTGCTAAAAAAACTGCTATAGAACTGCTGTAAATTTGAAAGTGAGAACTGCTGGAGAACTCAATTGATTTGCTTTTTACTCTGATTCCTCTTTGCTTCTTCTATTATTTACGAAGCAAGTGCCGTGTTAAGAGGAAGTGCCTCCAATGCTTTTTACTCAACTGATTTGCTTTTTACACTTGCAGTTTTAATTCAACCATCCAATTAGTTAATATCACCGAGGCTTCACCACGTGTATGGTTAAGAGGAAATGTCTACAAAAGCTAGTGTACAAGTTTAGACAAAAGACAGGTGTGTGGATAAGAAAAAAACAAGAGTAAAAAAAATTTAAAATGAGAAGAAAGTAAAATGAAAAGTATTTTAATTAAAAAAATAGTAATTTAGAACTTTAATGAGTTGGAGTAGTTTAGAACTTTGTCTGCTACTATTAAAGTATTTGACAAAAGTACAAAACACCACTTTCTCTTTGCTGCCATGGCTGTGAATTTAGTGTTATTGTAGCATGTCTACATCATTAATACAGGTGAGAAGAAAGTAAAATGAAAAGTATTTTAATTAAAATAATAGTAATTTAGAACTTTAATGAGTTAGAGTAGTTTAGAACTTTATCTGCTACCATTAAAGTATTTGACATATTAATCCTCAAAAAAAAGTATAAAACACCTCTCTCTTTGCTGCCATGGCTGTGAATCTAGTGTTATTGTGGGATGTTCGCATCATAAATACGGGTGAAAGATAATGTTATAATTTAATACTTTGAATCTCAAACAAAATTAATGTTTATAGTTTAACAGTTTTAGTTTTAGATTAGTTGTAACACATTCATAATTAGTTAGACTAATAACGTAACTATTTTTTTAGAACATGTGCCCATAATTTTCTAAGTTTTCATGTATGCTTATCCCTTAATTCAATTTTTTTTTTTTTAAAGTAGATAGCTAAAGGTTTTTTTTTTTTTTTTTTAATATATAGGAAAAAGGTGGGGGATAAGACGAGGGTTGAAACCATATACACAAAACATCATAAAAGATATCAATAGTATGGACTATCACTTTAATCTCATAAATGTCATCAACAAAATCAAATTATTATGAGATTAACGTGAAAAATGCTATGATATAATACGCATGGGCCCACAAGCTTTTCAAGATTTGTGTGACATTTTGCGGAGATATGGTGATCTTCAAGACACATAGCGTACCGCGGTTGAAGAGCAAGTTGGCAAGTTTTTTTAAATGCTAGCACATAATCAGACGCATTGTACAATGTCTTTCTTTTTTTGTCGTTCCCGTGAGACCATTAGTCGTCATTTTCATAACGTGTTAAGATCAATAATTATGTTAGAGGTTCAATTCCTTCGACAACCTGATGGAACCTAAGTGCCACTTGAGATACTACAAAGTAGTAGGCTCAACCCATATTTTAAGGTAAATATATCATGCATATAATTTATATTTAATAGTAGTTCAGTACAAATATATTTTAAGGTAAATGTTTTTGAGAGATAATGTTAATCTCAGGATTGTATTGGGGCACTTAATGGAACACATGTTCGTGTCAAAGTGTCTAATGAGGATACACTAAGATATCAGAGTAGGAAGGGTTACACAACACAAAATGTGTTGGCAGCATGCTTATTTGATTTAAAATTCACATATGTATTACCAAGTTGGGAAGGAATTGCTTCAGATTCAAGAATAATAAAGAGTGCTTTAACTATAAACGATAACTTGAAAATCCCACAAGGTAAATTTAATTCAAATACGTATTAGGATGTATTCTCTATAATTAAAAAATTTGCAGTATATAATTAATGGTTGTAATTGTTTATTAGATAAATATTACCTTGTTGATGTGAGATACATGAATAGAAGTCGTTTGATTGCACCTTATAGGGGAGTGCGTTATCATTTAAAAGAGTACTCTGATCGTCCCCCTGAAAATGCTAAAGAATTGTTTAATTTGCGACATACGTCATTGCGCACTACTATTGAAAGAGTATTTGGTGTACTTAAAAAGAAATTTCCTATCATAGCAAGTACTACAAAGACTAATTATTGTGTTGACACACAAAATAAAATCATTTTAGCATGTTGCATACTTCATAATTATTTAATGGGTGTTGATCCTGATGAAAGTCTTATGCTAAGGTTGACGAAAAGGTTTTGCATTCTCATCGTGAACGTGTGGCCCCTACTCCAAGAGAAGGTGATGAGGATGCTAGGCAAGAAAATATTATAAGAAATTCTATAGCATCAACCATGTGGCAAAACTATGTCCAAATGTAATAGCTTTTGGGTTTATTGTTGTCTTGTCGTTTAAGACTATGCTATGTTTCAATTACTTTGACCTAAATGTTATGCAAATTTTTCTTTTCATTTTGATATTACTCTCTATCTTTTGATAATTAATATTAATATTTACACAATATTTTATATGTGTTTTTTGTTCTATTAATTATAGCATAGGTAAGATATCAAAGAAGAATGGTGGAGATCCAAGCAAAAAAGTACAATAGAGTAGTGTTATGGATGATGGTTTAGTGGATGCTTTTTTACATCAGGTGATCATAGGTGGTAGAGTTAATGGAACTTTTACCTCTAAGACATATGATGATATAGTGAAAGAGTTGGTTGAAAAATTTCACATAAAGATTAACAAGGATAAGGTGAAAAATAAATAAAAGACACTGAAGAATAATTTTCATGAATGTTATGACATATTTAAAGATGGATTGACTAGTTTTGGATGGAATGATTCTTTAAATATGTGGACAGCTGAACCAGAAGTTTGGGAGCCACTTATAGCGGTAAATTACCATTTTTTGTAAGTTTAATTTTGTATTACATAATTATATCTATAATTATATCTGTTGTTTAACCATTTGTCTTGATTTGTAACAGTCTAAACCTGCAGCCAAGAAGTGGATGACAACACCTATACCCAACTACTCTAAGATGGCACAACTTTGGGCTAAAGATAGAGCAAAAGGAGATCATGCTGAAACTGCAAAGGATAAACGTGCTAGGTATGCTACATCGACCACTATTGATGAGATTGATAATTTGATATCTCAAAATGAAGTTTCTTTGGAGAATTTTGAAGTGGAAGATGATCAGAGGTCACCTGAAATTAATGTTACACGTTCTCAAGTGTCATCACAAGATGCAATGTCTTCTAAAAGCAAGAAAAGACGACTAGCAGAAGATGATGAACTCGAGAATGTAATTTCCTAGTCATTTGATAATGTATCAAAGGCAATTGATAAGGCAATTGAGGTTATGGCAAAGTACTTTTCAAAGTCATATAAAGCAGAAGTTCACGCAGTTTTGGGCATATTGTACTTAGATCCAATATCAAAGACTGAGGCCTACATATTTTTGATGGAAAATCCAACATATAAGGAGATGTTCTTTGGTTGCCCAGATCATGAGCACAAATGTGTCTTATTGACACTAATGTCTAGGCCTAAAAATTAAAAAAGTGTGGGATTTTTTGGCCAACCTTAGTTTTGGAATGGATTATGTTATTTTGTTTTGTTTTGGCAAGACTCATTACCGGAGTTTTTTTTTTTTTAAGAAATTTGTTTGCATTTTTAGACAATATTTATTTTGTTGAGAATAAATATGTAATACGTGAATTGCTTTACAACATAGAAATATATATAACTTGTTTTTTAGCTACAATAAAATTTTCTTTTTTCCTTAAACTAGAATTATTTTAGTTTTATAGCAGGAAATTAATATGTTAATAGTTCTATCACCTCTAGTCTTAGCGTGATGCAATCTATTCACCTTGAAAAACTATATTGTAATTCAATAATCTAACATAGACCCAATTGTGGCTAACTAGTTTCACATCGTCCACTAAATACTAAACATTTCAAAGCAATTATAAGTTCTCATTGATTATTTTTTATGTTCTTTAAAATAAGAGGTATAATAGCAATGTTATTATAAAATGATTTCATTTCATTCCATCCAATGTCACTTCCAAACGGTGTTACTTACTTTCCATTCCTTTATTTTATAACATCCAAATAAGATTTTTAAATTCCATTCCATTCCATTATTTTCCCTACTAAATCCATTCCATTCCTTTATAAACTCCCAAACGGAGCCTAGAGTTTATTCATCCATTCTCTTTTCTGACTAGGAAGAGGAAAAAGTTAGCAATTATAAACAAATGAGGTCTCCCATTAAGGATTTTTTTTTTTTTTTTAAAAAAAGGAGTTAGTTTTTGTTTTTCGACCATGTCATATTTGTTCACTTAAAACTTACGTGCTAAACATTTTAAGTATTGCATAGGAAAAAAGAAAAGACGAGCAAAAAAAAAAGTGAGTTATAATTAGTTTAACTAATAAATTTTTTTGTCACAGTACAACTAACACATTCAAATTGTACCTACACAATTAGATTGAATAGAGCAATTATTATGAAGAAAATCGTGTATATTTCAAACCCTATTATATCTATAAAAAAATATGTGAAAACAAAAAAATCCCAGGACCTCACTAAAAAGTACACTATTATTTAACAAAAGGCCAAATTCAAAAAAAAAGTAGGGGAAAAAAAAAAGTGAGTTGAAGCTAAAAGACAAGCATTGTAGTTATTACAGTTGAAAGGAGCCCAATCTTTATCTGATGAAGATTTTCTTGATCTCCCACTTGCATATATTGCTTTGCCAATTTGCACCTCATCGACTCTCAGTGAAGCCACAAATGGCCATTTTTGATTTCTCCCAGCTTGGTGTCTCTGTCCAAAACTCAAAGGAGTGGTAAGTATTGGACATAAGAAGTACACAACAACACAATCTCTTATATATTCTCTCTCTCTCTCTCTCTCTCTCTCTCTCTCTCTCTAAAACCATGAGTTCAGTCAATGGGTCCAGCTTTGACATTAAAATCATAGCTGGTTCTGGATCATGTGTGATGTGTCACAACATTGGATGAAAAAGTTTTGTCGGTTGTGTGTTTGCAATATTATTATAAATATATAATAGATTTTATAAACTCTATTATGAAATTATTTTAATAATTTGCAAGTACGTCATATACCAAATTTTTGTCATTTGGCACATCAAACCCTAAAATATGAGCCTCATGAGGTGTTTCATATTTTAAATTTTTTTGCAACATGCTACAGTGCAATCTCAAATTTGAGAGCGCACTATTCACAAATCTTATAACTTATATTATTTTTTTCTTCATGATGGGTCTACTTTCTTTTCTTCTTACCCTTTTTCTTTCTTCCCTCTGTCTTCTCATTTCTTTGTCCGACCAATTTCTGCTCTCTCTCATTTCTTTGTTCAACCATTTTTCTGCTCTCTCTCCCTTTACTCCATGTCACTGCCTCCCTCTTCGATGAAACCCAAGCTGGAGTATCAAGCCAGGTTGACTCTATGGCAGTGGTTTCTTTTTCTCCTTTTTTTTTTTTTTTTTGGGTTTTGTTGTGATTTGATGGTGGATTTGGTAGCGAGTGGTTGTGGGTTGATTTTCATCTGTTGTGATGGGCTAATGTTGGTGGGTGGTGGCGGTTATGGGTTGATTTTGGTGGTTGGGTTGATTTTGGGTTTTAGTTATGGTTGACATTGGTGGTGGATTGTGGTGGTTGTAGTCATCATCGATCTCACTCAGCCAAGCTCGATCTCGCCGATCTCACTCACAGTCTCACCCTCTCCAGTCATGGCTAATCTCACCCCAAGGCTGCCGTCGATCCCTTTTCCTTTTCCTCTTTGTTTGACTTTCACTCTACCTCTTTCTAGTTTTAGGTTTTTTTATTTTATTTTATTATTATTATTATTTTTTATATATAAGGTGGTGTTGTTGGATGTGAGTTTGTGCCAGTGGTGATTGTCGGTGTTGTTGCGGCAGTGGTTGTTAGTGGTCGTTGTTGCAGCAATGGTGGTTGTGTCGTTGTTGTTGTTGTTGTTGTTGTTGTTGATGGGGAGGAGTTAATATATTATTTTAATGTGTTGTAAGTATTATTTTAATGTATAGAATTGAAGAATAAAACATTTGATGAATGAGATATTATAAAATGATGTGGTAAAATAATAAAGTAGGCTTTTGATGTGTCAAAATGACATTTTTTTTATAGAAGAGCTTATGGTAATGCTCTAATAAGTTAACATTAGAATTTAGATTGAGAAGTTCTATTATATTCATATTTCATACTTCATATGCCACCACCTTGAATAATTAATAAACAAGAGTTTTGTGTGGGGAGTGGATTCAATTCTGGGCCGAGGCCCAAAAAGCTTGAAAGCTCATATTAGAAAGGACGGGCTATGCCCATCTCTATGAATCATAAAGGGAAGTGTCCCCCCAGATAATTCTTGAGGAGTTCTAGATATGCCACAAACATTGAAACTTTCATCCTAGGTAATAAACACAGTGATCTTAGAGAATACAAAGGAGTGATCTTGGAGAACCAATTTCATTTTCTTAAACTGAGGTGTCATTCTCATTATATATACCTTAGGATAAGGATAAGGATCCTAGAGACTGTCACCTCCGCATTAATGAGAGGTTCTCCATCTAATTTCTGCCACATTAAATACATATAGGACAACTTGAATAGTACAATCACCCCCAAAAAGTCCTGTTTCAAGATAAGAATAGAGGGGGGAAACCTTTAGAAGAGAGAAAAATATCCCAAAAAGATCCAGCTAGGGGTAAGCCAGTTGGAGGGATAAGGAAAGGAGAATGCCTATAAAAAAGGGGGGATGGCAACAAAGAGGGGGGGCATGAGAAAAAAAAGACTAAGGAAGAGAGAACAAAAATAGGAGATGAGATATTCATTTATCTTTGAATCTCAGTACCACGGGAAAAGTGTGTAATGGTTATTACTAGTAATATTAATATAATCTTGCTTCCTTAAATTAGTTGTTTGAGCTTCCCACTGTTGAGTTTTCACTTTGTTTAGATAAATAAATTGTGCTAATCTGTCACCTAGGTAGGAATTTCTCTTAAAGGTTTATAGAATCTTTTTGAGAATTACTGTCCCCCACAAGTTTAATATTTAATCTTTATCTAATTATTTTTTAAATTTAAATAGACACTTTTTTTTTTTTTTTGGCAATCTTTTCTTCTTCATCCCTTATGTTTTTTTATTTATTTAAACAGACACATTCTCTTTTTTTTTTTTTTTTCTTGCTTCTTTTACGTTTCTTTTCTTTTTAAATAGGAAAATCTCTAGGCAAAAACTAATTCAAGGAGGAGTAATTAAATCGAACGGTTAAGATTGCAGGAATCGCATCAGCAAAAGAAAAGAAAAAGAAATGAGAAATCAGAGGGAGCATCTTTGAACATGACTGAGCGGATGTAATTGCTTTTGTCCGTTGCAAGCCACGTGGCGTGTAGAGTAATTGAGCAAGGTGCTGCGGTGGTACCCAGCATTAGAGCACACGTGTAAAAAAAGCTAAACGGGCAGATTTGGAGGGTGCTGCCCGGACCCCACGGGCAAACGGGCAGTTGTGCGAGTTGGGGAACAAGATTACAAAAGCCTTGGAAAAAGAGCTTCAGTTTTGGGGTTGGGGAGCGTAATCATCAAATCCCCAAAATGCCAGTCCGCTTTTAAACCCCACCATTTTTTCCATTTAATTTTACAATTTGTTGACACGTGTCATTATGAGTACATTGTAGGGTAAGGTAAGGAATTAAGAACGGTCTGTTATTGTTGTTTAAATAATAGTTTTTAGTGTTTAAACAAAATTTTATATTTTTACATAATTTTTTATCAATTTATATTTTTAAAAAATATAAACAACATTACTAGAATAAAATTACTAAATGGACCTTAAATATCTAAACACATGACCATTTTCACACCTAAATGACCATTTTAACACTCAAAATTTTGTATTTTTACAATTTATTGACTCGTACGGTTGTGAAATATTGATTGCAATAGGTACACCATTAGATTGTAGAATTTGGTTATTTCATCATTTTTCACGCTTAATTTCATAATTTATTGACTCGTGTCATTATGAGTGAGCATCACAAAGTGACGTGGCATAAAACATTTAAAAACACGACCATTTTCACGCTCAAAATTTTGTACTTTTACAATTTTTTGACTCGTGTGATTGTGAAAGATAAATTGTAATGGGTAAACCATTAGATTGTAAAATTGGGTTGTTTCACCATTTTTCACGCTCAATTTCACTATCTGTTGACCCGTGCTATTATGAGTAAGCATCATAAAGTGATGTGTGGCATAAAATATTTAAACACACGACCATTTTCACACCCAGATGACCATTTTCACACTCAAAATTTTGTACTCTTACAATTTGTTGACTCGTCTGATTGTGAAAAATAGATTCTAATGTGTAAACCATTAGGTTGTAAAACTAGGTTGTTTCACCATTTTTTACGCTTAATTTCACTATTTGTTGACCTGTGTGCCATTATGAGTAAGCACCGTAAAGTTATGTGTGGCATAAAATATTTAAACACACGACCATTTTCACACTTAAAATTTTGTACTTTTACAATTTGTTGACACGTCTGATTGTGAAAGATAGATTGTTACGCGTAAACCATTCATTTGTAAAATTGGGTTGTTTTTTTTTGTAACTATTCAATGTTACTAGAGTGATAATAATTAAATTAATTGGTTTTTAATGATTTGTATCGAGTTTATTCATTCTTTATCAACTCTATGAATAGTTAAAAATTAATTTTTATAATTATTAAAGTGGTAGAGTACAAGTAATAGAGACAAAAAAATAAATAATAAGTCGATTAGTGTCAATTGTGAGCATCGCATACAGTAAATCACTTAAAATTATAAAATTATTAAGAAAAAAAAAAAAATTAAGAGTTTTTCTCTCTTAGTGGAGACGAACAGAGAGAATTTTTTTTTTTTTTTTTAAATAATGCTGACGTAGAAAATTGTGAAGCTTAGTAAAAATGTTGGAGGCTTCGGTTATATATATATATATATATATAGACTAGTCGCTACCCATGCTATGCACGGGAGCCTCCCTATTTGTGAGGTAAACTAAAATAATTTTATAAAATCTTAAATTGATTAAAAACTACTCCATTACACTATTTATTCTTGTATTTGCACATATCAAAGAGTAGTTTAAAAAGAAGGAAATTTCGGCAAGACTTTGATTTGGATATAGGCATAAAAACCTTTTTTTTAAGAAGTTAAAACTTAAAACAGCAATTTTATTGTATGGCTAAACAAAGTTTGAGTGAAATTTAAGAACTTGGGACCATCTTCAATCTACACAAAGTTTGAGTGAAAAAAAAAATAAAAAAAATAAAAATAAAAATTTAAGGAGCTTTTCTCTCTTAGTGGAGACGAATAAAGAGAATTTTTGTGTTTTAAAAAAAAAATAATGCTGATATAGAAAATTGTGAAGCTTAGCAAAAAGTCAGAGGCTTCGGTTATATATATATATATATATACACTAATCGCTACCCGTGCTATGCACATGAACCTCCTTATTTGTGAGGTAGACTAAAATAATTTTATAAAATCTTAAATTGATTAAGAAACTACTTTATTACATGATTTGCTCTTGTATGACTTCAATTTGTATTACAATTTGATGAAAAAGTCATTACTTAAACGTGCAATAACTTACAAAAAATTTGTCAGATAATTTCAGATACTGCAAAAAAATAACTCGAAAATTCAAATATTAAAACTTCTGAAATACCAAAAAAATATTAAAGAATCAGATAATTCACTGCTTTAAAATTACTGAAATAAAACAAAATATATATGACTACACTATAAAGAAATATAAGAGAAAGATGAGTTACATTCAAAAGAATAATTTCAATTATTGGAAGCTTTTTTATCTTGTAAAAAAAGGCTAAAGAAAGTTTGGTAATTCATGTACGAAAATTACATTTTAAGAAATACATAAAAAACCATAAAAAAAATTAAAAAAAAAAAAAAAACAACAACAAAGTAGAGAAGAAGAAAATAACATAAGGAGACCTCATACCTCTACTTGGTTTTAAAAAAAAAAATATTGAAGTTTGCATTGCATTTATAATGTTTATGATTAACCTCGCAAATTTGAAAATAAATTATCAATGTTTGAATTTGAATATAAGTTAGACTTGTTAGAGAAATAGAGTTCCACTCCTTGTTAAGTTCGGATTAAATAAAAATAATTTTGTTTAAAAAAATAATAATGATGAGTTTAAATTTAAGTTGGACTTATTAGAAAAATAGAGTTTCATTTTTTGTTAAGTTTGGACTAAATAAAAATAATTTTATTTAAATAAAATAATAATTTTATTTAAATATTGTGTTGACATGAAAAATTATGAGAGTTTCAAAAGTTTTAGATTAAACAAAAATAATTTTATTTGCTATGCACGAGATTAGTAAATAAAATTTAAATATAATTATTTTATTTGAAAGTACATTTATTTGAAAATGAATAAAATGAAGTAAAAATATAACTGAATGCAAACTGCTGAAGGAAGATAACAATATTTTGAATTTGTACCACTTCTTGAATCAAAACAATACAAAAAATTTTGCATAGAAAGCGGCAACAATTTCAAATAAAAATGTGCAATATATGCACACTACAGCAAGTGGAAAAGAAATATAACTATGCAATAATACATTTTTTCCATTTAGATCCAACAGGAAAAAACAACCCCTTGAAGATGCAAAGTCTTGGCATATGATATGATATCTATAAAATGAACTTGCTTGCAGCTCCGTGTAGAGCTAAAACACCAACATAGAGATTAGATATAGCCCCAATCTTCCATGGGTCAAATAATTTGGTTAAACATTAGACACAATCACTTATTTAAGAAATTAGTGCAAAAGATCATATCAGGTTGGACCATTTTATTAGATGAAAAAATTTACAGCAAAGCCAAAGCTTATCTAACAAAAATCAGTGAATTCCAGATGGAATCAAAGGCAACACAAATAATGGTAATGTTTATTGCAATGGTAAATATCTCTATTGCACTTACAGTTCATAAAGGTAATGTTTATTTCCATACCTACTATTTGTTTAGTATGTATGTAAAGTTGACTTAATATGTATCCTTCCCAGTTGCATTACACACGGTATGTACAATTTTGAAGCTAGTCACATGGTTTAGTGAACCAAACAAAATCTAACACAAATAAATATCTAAAACATAACCAAATCTAACCTTTATACCTTTATCTAATCCAAATGCCCAAATCATAACTTATCCCAAGAAAATACCCAAACCTAGATCATATTTGTTAAAGAAAATTTATACTATTTTAACAATATTTGATGCACAAAATTTTAAATTTAAAAAAAAAAATACCAGAAAAAATATATGACCTTTAGTTTGGTTTCAATAGTGACATAATGAAAGCCAATCAATAGATTAACTAAACCCTATGACAAAGAAAGACAACTCAAATTAGTAATTTTATTTGGTAGAACAAAATAGTATATAATTGATGTTAAGATACGGTTGTTACTTAATGTCACCAATCACAACAATATAAAGAGAAGTATATAGGTTGCTAATCCAAGTATACTTTTCTATTCATTAGAAATTGTTAGTAGAAATGGACACATCTATCATCAAAAGCTTAGGCAAGACACTAATGACATAAAACTAACTGTCTAGCGTTAGTTTTAAAACCAACAAAAAGTATGCAATAAACTAATAATTTTTTTAAAAAAATGGTGTTCAAAGTGGGATAAAAGCAAATAAAAGCAGCATTAAATAGAGACACAACTACTAAAATTGCTTTCACATCAATATCTAGAAATTCCTAAGGAAATAATATTCTCAAAAGTAACCGCATACCACTTTGACTCCAAGCAAAATTATGAAAAGACCAGGGTAAAAGTTCTAAAACTTTAAACCTCCTCCTCATATCAAACAAATGCTCAGATCAATGACCACTACAATTTTAAATCTTATCCATCATAAATAACCTAAAATTTTCACATGCAAAACTGCAAAAATGCTGCTTTATTATTAGGGGGAAAAAATTAGAGTAAAAGATTATCCGCATAGATATGACACTGACTCAAACCCAAGATTAAACTTTAACCTTAATTATTTCAACAACATACCAATTATGTTTAAATGTAAGTTTGCATCAGACAGAATTCAAGTAGCTAAATACATGCTGATCAAAATGAGCAATTTCCATTGAAGCAAAATTACTTAAAAAGGGAAACTGAAAAAGGTCAGTCATGTTGCATACCAGATCTGCATTATCGCTGACAGCAACATCTGCCTGTTTCAGTGCAGTCAACTCAAAGGCTCCCTTAAAGGTCCAAGTGGGAGTATTGGCAGTTACCCCACAACGTTAACCCATTGACCATTACTATCTCTAGATCGTGCCGCTAGCTACAATGCTTTATCAATAATATATGCTATCAATATAACACCTTACTGAGTAAAATATGTGTGTTTCAAGACTTCATCAATTAAATCAAGATAGTAATCAACATCAACCAAAAAAAAAAAAAAAAAGTCAATCACAACAACAACAAAAATCTAAAGATTTTCTAAAACAAAACCCAATAACTATTTAGCATCAAATCAACTGTGGCTAAAATTTTTATTGAACCCCATAAACAAAACTATCTGCAACAAACAGCCCATATATATCACTAAAAATTCTGAAACCACAATCTACATCAATACAAATTAATTTTTCAGCCAAATAAATTAATCACCAGGCCGACTCTTCAGCCTTCAAAAACACACAAACAAAAATAAACCATTGAATCGATACTATCTCCACTACGAAACCCTTCCATATCCACAATATTTTCTTACAAAACCTATAGAATTGAATTTTCTATAAGTGTTTCCTTGACTTCAACCCAAAAAAAAAAAAAGAGAAGAAAAAGGGTTAAGAATTGAAATCCATAAATTGATAGAAAACCTAATTGAAGACATATAATTAAAACTCAACTTCAAGGCTCTATTCTATGCCCAGATCAATGATCGCTACAGTTTTAAATCTTATCCATCATAAATAACCTAAAATTTATATTACAAAAACTAATTTACAGATGAATTGTATTTTTGTATGATGTAATGTAATTTTTACATCAAGGCAAAGTTAAATGATGATTCCAAAGAGCAACAACAAAAAGCATAGCAATGCGAAGGTCTATTTGCATATTAGAGACTTGTAGTAGAATTTAACTTGCCTTTTTTTTTATACCTAACATTATAAAGAGAAAACGTGACTTAACATGAAAAGAAAATAAAAACTTGGAAAGAGAACAACTTTTTGATAAAATAGTATTAAAATGACTATAACATGAATCCACCCAAAAATTACGCCCATGACAAACTAAACACGTTACAATTGAACAAATACAACATAACCTCCTCTTATAATACTTTGCCACTAAACACCCTTGCATTTTTCTAGATCCAAATATGTTGCAATGAAGTGCTATATTAATAAAACTGAACTGCCTCAGGTGAAATCCTAACTCCATTGTAACATGCTTATATGCAAATTGGGTCATGATCTATCAATTGCAGAAAAACCATGTAAACCAACTAACTTGCCACCTCCTCATTACAGTTAAGCTGCAACCAACTGAGGTTTGAGGACTAATTTATACATGAGTTTTGACATCTGACATGATTTATACCGATTTATAAAGAAAATTTCAGCATTAGAATTTAGCATAAAACCAAAAATGAACAATCCTAACATAAATTAAAAGGAGTGGGAATAAGCACATCAAATAGTCCAAACAATTAACTTTCCAGTATTCAAACCCGAGTCAGCACATTCCCCCCAATCTGCATAAAGCAGAATGTAACAACGTGTCTAAGATATTAACTATAAATACAAAACTTAGAGGGAAATCATCAGATAGTTTATGACAGTTCATCTATACCATTATCCCAACACATGTACAGCTTTAAAGTTATGTAGATGCAAAAATGCCAAGTAATACCAGCTGCTCTTAGAGGCATTTTGTCGAACACCTAGCAGATATAACCAAGAAATAGAACTTGGTTAATCTACCGGTGTTGAAAATAAAGGGAACCATAATTTCCAGTATCTAAGACATATTTAGAATAATGGAATTCACAAATCAAAAACATATTGATACATAAAGTAAATATTTAAGGAACCAACATCAAACCACCTAAACTGCTACTGGAAATTTTTTTAAAAACAAATCAGGTAGTAAAAAAGATAACAAAAAACCTATACTAGGGTTAGATATTGGAGTGTAGTAGAAGAGGGCAGAGATTAGAGCAAACATTTTCTTACTACATCACCTTTGCCTTGTTTTTCCTCATTTGGCATTTTTTTCCTGTATCAATATTCATAAGCCAAAAAAATAATAATAATAAATTGAAGTTTATATGACATCCCAAAGGATTAATAGAGAAACTAAAACAATTCCTTAACTCAGCACAAATCAAACAAAACAAAGAATCAAACAAAACACAAAAAAAAAGTCTATTTGGGTTTCTCATAAATGATCCTAGAAACCAATGCTTATTACCAATCTTCAACCAACAATAATTCCCACAATTGATATTTGAATAAGAAATACATACCCACTTGAAAAAGACAGCCCTTGGCTTTCGCTTAGGGGATTTTGTGGGAAGTTTTTTGGGACTGTGAAATCAATCAAAAAGGAAAAAAATAGAAGCAAGAGATCCTTAAACTTAATACCTGATCTCGAAATCAGTGGTAAAACAAAACTAAATAAATAAATAAATTCAGAGAAAAGAGGAGGAGGAGAAGAAACGTACCTAATAGCAAGCAATCTGGTAGAGAAGGAAGCAATTGAATTATAAGATTTTCCTGTGTATCGTAGGTCTCTATTAGGTTTTCAGTTTGGGGGTAACAGAGACCTTTTTTTTTTGATAGGTGAGAAAGAAAATATTATTAAAAAAGGAATAGCAGGAAAAATACACAGGGTTCACAATAGTGAACAAAGAGTAACAGAGACAACTTGTAGTTGGACACTTGTGTTATACTTTGAAACCCTATGATTGATTGCCACCCTCTAGTCTAGATGGAAATCAATTTTCTTAGAAAAATTTCAGTATAACCAATCAATGTGGCAAATTATGCAGAGGAAAATCATTAAGGAATTATTACCTTTGCTTGTTTAAAATAGAATCAACCAAAGATGTCTTTCTAGGATCAACATGAGCCACAATCTCTATATTCCTTACGTCTCCTCATAACTGGTTCTTCTCTAATAGGCCACAACACATAAACCTTTATCAAAACGAAATCTAGGCTAGATACCTAAATCAAAACTAAGTAGTCCATAACAACCAAACCTAAATCATATTTAATGCCAAAATATTTGTTTATAAGAAAATACCTTTACTATGAAATTCTACCAGAATTCAAATATCACTTAGTTTAAATAAAACTAACCCCAAAGAGTATCATTGTGGAAAATTCTTTTTAACAAATCAATTCAAGCAATCAAAATCAAGCAAATCCATCTTAATATTACAATTTCAAACACAATTACACAAACCCAGTATGAAGACATACGATTTTATCAAGCCATTTGATTAACAAAATTGCATACAAAGGTAAAGCCAATAAAAAACACCAATAAAGGAAAACCTGCGAAAAACCGAGAGAGAATGGTCTGATATGAAGGCCGGGTCGGAGATTGAAAACGTTGGTATCCATGGTCATGCCCTTGCAAGCTTTCTGCGAAATAACTTGGGTCTGCATTTGAGAGAGAGGTAGAGGGTAGAGGTTCTATGCTTGACGGTGGATTGAAAGAGAAAAACAAATGAAGACAATTTCACCGGCAGCGGTTCCGCTGTGTGACGGCGGCAGGCCAGTGGAGACAACCCTTTGTCCTATCTCACTTCACAGAGTTTCTTCCCGCAGAGGAAAAATGGGCTGAGGCAAAATTGAAGTTCAGTTCAGAATATATATAGAGAGACAGTTAAAGAGAACTTACCCGCTGAAACGGTGTGTTTTTTTTTTATATAGGGAGTAAAATTTTGGTGAATGTGTGAGAGGGTGAGGCTAAAAATATAAAATATTTGATTTGGGTTATTGTGGGTTGTTTTTCAAAAAATAAAAAAAAGGCTTATTAGTTGATTTGTTACGATTTTAAAGAAGTGTTTTGCTTTTTTTGGTTTCTATAACCACTATTTAAGAGTAAAACTTTTCACATAAACCACTAAACGGAAAAGGCACAATATTTTGGTGTTTTAAAATGTAAATGTAGCATTAATTTGTGTAGTCACATGGCGCAATGAGATGTGATCAACAAAAAGTCAAACGTTTCGACTATTAGTTATTACTAATCGCTAACTCGTGTATCGCTATTGAATAAGTTTAAGGAGAAAAAAAAACATCATTTTTGAGTTGGTGTAGTAAGCAAAAATGCATGAAATTTATAAAAAATAATAATAATAATATTAAAAGAAATAGCACAAAATGTAATTAGTTAGACAAAAGAAAAGAATGTTGTTTTATTTATTATTTTTTGTGGGAATAAATAAGAGATAGAATATTGCATCTCTAGTTTAATTTTTGTTGTATATATAAGTATATATAAGATAAGTTGTAATTATAATATATATACCAAAAGGTACCAAGTGTTTCAAAAGAGCACAAGGAGCATTAAAGTAAAGATTTCCTAGCAAGCTAAATTCACTTCACGAACAAAAGCTTCAATCCAAAAAGAAATGTTCAGCCAAATTTACATAAGAGAGCCATAAGTTTCAATTTCCAAAGAAACTTGGTCACTGAGCCAAATGAACAAGGTCAAATACAGAGTCAGCCATTCATACATGATGGCTATTTAGCAGAAGGTTATGGAATTTCTTATTTACTAGTATTTGTTTTCTGGGGACAACCCCCCCCCCCCCCCCCCCCCCTCTCTTTCTTTTCTTTTTCAATAAAGCAAAAAAACCAATATTATGACCGAAGATTAAAACGAAATTATACACATAAAGTTGTCATAAATTATTCAATCATAAGCATTGATGCTGGAAAGCTTTCTCGGGGTTCTTCCCATCAATTTCTGAGTGGTGAGGGAAATCATATGGCATTTCTGCTGCCGAAAGCCATGCTTCGTTAAACACTCTTACAACTTCTTGGTGTACCACTGCATTGCCCTCTGATGTCAGATGCAACCCATCACTGTAAAGGGGGGAAAAGAATTAGAACAAATTCTCCATTGTTACAAACTCTTCAACAGTTTTCTCAAAAGGGTTTCTATTTTTAAATTATAGTACATCATCCCTGTCTAATTTGGATGTCCCTAAATATAACACATCCACACAAAAGGTACATGAATCAGAGGTTTACCAAAACCCCACCCCCTTTTTTATTTTTCTTTCTTCTTATGAACCCAATCAGATTATTGTCCCCGTCTCTAAAATAGTCATAAATCAATAGGAATACTTCTTCCCAAGGAAAATGTGGTAGGACCCATTTTTTCCATTGGAGGTGAAATTCTAGAAGTAGAAAGTCAAATGAATATGATTTCTGCCAAACAGATCAGGAACTTGTTGAAGGATTCAATCATAACAAACCTTAGGAATTTCCTCTGCCACCCCTCTGTTTCCTGCATTTTTGACCAAAGATCAACAGAGCGAAGACCCATTTCCTTAGCCAGTTCAACGCACTGCTCTGCATAAAGTCTTGTCACTTCATTTGTCCTTTCTGGTAGTTCCACTGCTTTCTCTCCATATACAGATCTGCATAATCCATTTACAAGCTTACCTCCAACACAGTGAAGTGATAAACAGACAATAATTTCAAAAATAAAATTATATTATGCATTCAAACATTCTCTGAGGCAGCTAGTGTATTCAAGTTTCAAGCATTTCCATGTGTTAAGACCAGACTACCTCCAGGCATTTTGATTTACTCAGGAGATTCTTTTTCTTCTAGGATTTTGAATAGCATTAATTTAGAAGAGGTGAAGATGCCAACCAATATTGAGTACTACTACTACCACAGTAAGAAGGAAGAAAAGAGAGGTTTTGGTTTTTTGTGTGTGTGTGTGTGTGTTGGGGGGGGTGGGGTGTGTGGGGTGTGTTGTGTTTACATCGATGGAGGTGTTGACATTGGAATTTGGAGATGATGAGGGCAGTGGTGATGAAGGTTAAATTGTTAATATTGATGTCAATGGTGGTGGCCACGTCATGTTTGTGCAGGGGAATGCAATAATGAAGGCAGTAATTGTGGCATCAGGTGGTTTTGTCATAGTAAAATTGTTAGGGTGTTCAAAGTGGTAGTGCAAGGGTGGAACTACAGATGGAGGAAAGGGTAGGTGGAGATAGGCTAAAGAAAGAACATTGAACTGATGATGTGATGATTATGGAGGTTGTGATTGTGATGGTTGTGACAATTCCGATGGTGGAGTCAGCAATGGCAGCTCTGAAACCAGCAGTTAGTGGCACTGCATGTGAGTAGAGCTGATAGAGATGTGAAGAGCAAGAAATTACAATGGCATTGCTAGACGTAGAAAGGTAGCAACAACTTGACAATATGTGTGCCAGTATGTGTTGAAGATGCCAGCCAGATTAGCTGAAAAGTCCCTTAGAAGAGTTGTACCCGGGACCTAAGATCAATCCCACCTACACAGGGATCAAATCTGTCTCCCCTTGTGTAGCCCATAGAACCAATTCCAATAAACCAGGGAAAAAAAGTCTATTTAATTTGATATGAGAAGGAGCATACTGTGCATATTCTTTTCGGCCAGCCTCATCAACTGGTGGTGGAGTAATAAGCACAACTAGCATGGTAGGGCAGCATTCCTGCAAACAAATCCCAAAACAAAATGAGAACCAGATTTAATAATTAGCCACTTATTCTGTAGTTGCCTCTTACTAGGAAATGAATGGAGCATGAGATCCGCTAATGAACACCAAGGTGAAATAAAAGTGAACTATATGCAATGTAGTGCTTTGATTTTGCCAATAATTTTAGGCCAAATCTATGCTTCAAGATAAGGTCAATGTTAAGCGGAGACAGAACAGTCAAGAAAATTTTACTCCAAAAAAGATAATGCAAGTTCCTAAAATTTAACATCTTTGAAAGGATTTGGTGTCTAATAAACACCACTTATTGCATCCAGAGACTTATGCAATAGACAATAAATTAGGTGGATGCAGAAGGCCTACTTCCTAAAGTCACACAAAGAGCTCAGACAACAAACTGACATAGGACAGCATATTGAAGCAAAGTTTGGGGAGAACTTGTGGCTTTTGAAGTTCTAAGGGAATCTAGGGTTTAGGACTAATGTTTGCAAAGATTGAAACTTGGTGGGTTTGAAGTAGCTGAAAGTAGGAAAGGAACCCAAAATGTTTATAAAGTGGAAACCAAGATACTAAACAGGTTGTTTTAAGTGTTATAGGAACAACAATTGAACCTTCAAATGAAAAACAATTTTTCTGAGATTCTCTTTGTACTCTTCAAGAGGAACATATTGTCGTTCACTGGTTCTCCCCAGAATAGCTGCATCATTAGCCCCAAAGAAAACTGTTGCAGCAGCAGAAGGTTTTGTAGAGTCCTGCAGAGGATCGATATTAATAACTTACTTGAGCTGAACAGCATCAAAATGATTTTTTATTAAAGTAAGCAGAGATTCAACAAAAGACACCAAGTGCCCCCAAGTATACAAGAAGGTTACAACAATGAACCTCTTCTGAATAAAACAAACAGAAAAAGATAGACTAAGAAGAACCAATAACCCAAACAAATAGAAAAACATAAAAAAGTGGTCAGAATCTTGCTAATAGATCACTCCATCCATTCAAATGACTATTGTTATTAGTGACTATTGTTATTAGTGAACCTCCCACACTTCAGAAGTGGCTTGCAGAAAAATCTAAGCCACTCGAGAAGGAAAAACAATGCACCAAAAAAAAAGATGATCTAGGTCTAGGGATTCTTCAGTTTCTTCTCTCTTCATATCATTTGCATATGATACACCAATTCACTGGGAAGACTTTTCTCTAAAACAAGTTATCAATGGTAAGAATTTCCTAATAAGTTGGAAGTCCATGCCAAAGAGCCACTTTAGGAGGAGATGCACAAAGCACCCTTTAAGCCAACCTCTCTCTCTCTCTCTCTCAGCCATTAACCACCATTGATTCTTAAACTCACTCAATTTGATCTACATGTACTACAATCAACATCTCTCTCTCTCTCTCTCTCATAGCTATAAGCCTATAACCACCATTGGTCCATTGCTACTTAAACTTAACAAAATTTTGATCTTTATGTACTATAATCAACGTCAGAATATAAATAAACAAAAACCCATCTCCAGATCAAGAAGTATGAATGAAAAAAAAAATTAACATATGCCAATGTATCTAAAAACCCATTTGAAGCTTCAATGCAGTAATTACAACCTTAATGCACAAATCACAATCTGAAGCTAGAGAATCAACAATAACCCAAAAGGCGAGAGGAACAAAAAGAAAAAGCTTACTAGAGGGAAAAGATGCTGCAGCAAGAACAAAGCCCATCTGGTATTGTATCCACCATAACCACGATTTACTACATCAGCCTATAACACATTGCAAACAAACCAGAATAAGATTATAGTTAAAAACTCAATCTTTGCCACAAAAAACAGAACAATCAATGTAGGATCTACTTTGCGAGTGTATGTGTCAGCAAGAGCAGCACCCCATCCACCTGGTCTAAACGACTGTTCTGTTATCGAATCTCCAAATAGCACGATCCGAGGCCTCATTCTCTCTCTCCTCTCTCTCCCTCCCTCTATGTGTGTGTATTTAAAGCCAAACAGAGAGTATAGTTTGGTGGACCCAGAGTCTACTAGGTACACACACTTTTGTACCAGAAGGCGGCAGGTTGTGAGCCGTCGATAAAAAATAGTGAATGGATTAGAAGTTTAGACTACTTTTGTCGACCGTACAAGATTACACCTTTAAGCCTAGTTAATTTTTTTTGTCAAACAAGAAACAAAAAAAAAAAAAAAAAAATTGTCAAACAAGATTGAGTTTCTAATTTTTTTTTTTTTTTTTTTTTTTTGTGTGTGTGTGGAGAGAACATGTTTTCGAGCTTGTTTCTATAGACATTATTATGTTCGACTTGTTTAATAGTTGAGCTTAAATTTAGGTTTGAATTTGTTTTGTTTGCTATACAAAAGAGCATAAACAAGTTTTTCCTGAACTCAACTCAAACTCTTCATAAACAGTTTGATATTAACATTTTTAGGAAAATGAATCATTAAAAAAAAAAATCTAAAAAACTTTTCTTTTTCTTTTTTTAATTTTTGGCAGCAACTTTCAAATGAGTTAAAAATTATCTCCTAACTTCCCTTATTTAGTTTCACATGAGATAAAGTTATTTTCCTTATTTAGCATCATGTGAGATAAATTTTTTTTTTAAAGAAAATTTTAGTGGAAAATAACTTTATCTCATGCTAAGCTAAATAAAGGAAGTTAAGAGATAATTTTTCTTTGACCTTTTTTTCCCACTAATAATACCAAATATAGGGTATTGCAAAAAGTTATCTCCACATAAGATTTTCCATTTAAATAAATGGGTTTTTAGTGTAAGCGGGAATTGAAACACACGCCTCTTATTCAACAATTAAAAACTTTAGCAATTGAGATAACTAGAACACATTATTAATATGATATCAATAGAGTGAAACAAAAGAGTGGATATCAATAGAGTGGATAAACCATATTTGGATAAACCATAGAGTGGATAAACCATATTTGGCCATTTTTTAAGACATTATGTGAATCTTGAAATATTACATCTTTACATGGTATTCAAATAATTATCTTAAAACAACAACCAAATAAAATGTAATAAAAAATAATAATCAATTAGAAAAACAAGCTTGGTTAACATTAGCGTCATGACCAAGAGTCTTGTAACTCAACTGACACTTCTTAATATTTTCCACAAAGACATTTAGGATTCAAATCTTCCATCCTCCTAAAAACTATAGAATTATAAATAAATAAAACATCAGTGCCCCGAACTTGAAAATCTATAAGGACGACTTGGATGAAAGATATTTCTATTAATTGTATATAAATAATAATTATAATCATTAGCCTCATTTAAGGCCTTTATTTCTTTGGTTTAACGTTAGAAACTCTTTTTTCTTTTTTTGACTGAAAGAGGTAGAAAATTCTAATTTATCCCAATTCGAGATTTATACATTTGTCGTTTGCCAATCGCCAAAATAGGTAAAGGTCTGATGAAGTCTAGAACAAAAAAATGAACTCTAAAATAGCATTGATGTTTCGTGAATGGGGTCAATAATACAAAAGTGATCTTCAAGGGTACGTGACCACTTGCCATTTTTCTTGAGCTCATTCAGTGATCTTTTTTACTAGCTTGACTGTCTGAGTTCTTCCAACCAATCCCACTGGTTTGTATTCGGCCTGGTGAGTAGGGCTTCTCATTTTGCAGACTGTCCTCTTTTAAACTAGGGAATGTCCTACTTTTGTGTTCATCAAAATCTTTGAGGTGGTTCACTTCTCTATTCTTCCAACCTCACAAAAGGAAACTAAAATTTTGTGTTTCTCACCGACATCAATATATATATATATACACACCTATATTTGTATATATAGTTAAAAACTAAAGCATAACATTTTTTATTATTATGTTCATATTATGCCACCATATATATATTGTGGGAGGGGAAAAGCCCAACCTTACGTAGTGGGCCTAGGGCCCTATTTGAACATTACTGTGTGTTCGAAGAGAAGGAACCGGTTGAGATGGAGTCCATCTGGAAAAAAGATACCTGGAAATGAAGGAGTGCAATCCGAAGAGGTCATCAGTGGTCCGAAGATGTCTTACTCCTTGGATACGAATAGTCTTGATCAATCAAACGTGTGGAAGGTCCGAATGATCTTTCTAGCAACCCCAATGATAAAGATAAGCTCTGGATATGTTTGGAGATGATAAGAACAAAGAAATATCTAAAGGAAAAGCTGCTACCACAGTATTAAATGCACTACAGCAACTTTTCTGGCCGCATTTATGTGGAGAAGACCCCTGAACAGTGTAACCTCAGCTACCGCCACTCACAAAGAGTTAAAGAAGATACATGACGTGACATATACTCAAGTAGGTACACGGATGAAGAACAAGTGGACGATGGGGATGAGGGGGAAGGATGCTATATAAAGAAGAAGGGCTCCTGATAAAGGGGAGAGGAAAAAAGACGATAGAGAAGAAAGAAAGGTTTTACTGTAGCTCTAAGAACTGTAATTACTATTCAATTTATCATAAACCTCTTCGGACTTCAATTCATTTCGTCTTTACGTATATCTTTCTACTGGTTTATACTTGGAGGTTGTAATCAACCGTTGTTAATTCCATAATCAACCTAACTCTATCACCCACGCTCTACAAATTTATTGTTTTGGGCTTGGACTACAAATCCTAACCCCACAATTGCCGCCGCCTGTGGGAAGAGCTTGAGCCAGAGTGGGAGCAACAGTTGATAATGGCTGAACTAAGGCAACGACTAGCAGAATCTAGGGCATCCCAACACGTGGACCCTTTTCTCAATTTAGAGCAGAGACAAGATCGTAAAGATAGTGTGCACACCACTCATGCTAATCAAGGCCAATCACATGGCAGAAGTCACATATCTCATGCAGAGAAGAACCAGAACATGCAACTGGAAATTGAAAGATTGAAGAGAGAATTGCGCCACGCAAAGAGGAAACAAATTTCTTCATATTCTGATGAAGATTCTGACAACCAACAGACTTCACCTACCAGTAGAGATCGTGAACCCCAGCCAGTGAGTCTTTTTCCTACGAAGAAGAGCATCATCATAAAAGGCAACCTCAAAGCCCACAATGTGGAAGTATAGGGAATGATGCCATGAGCAGGGCTTTGAATCAAATCTCTAGATCACCCTTTATGCACAGGATTGAAGAAGCGAGACTTCCTCAGCGTTTTAACCAGCCTACGTTCACTATCTATAATGGTAGAACAGATCCTGTGGAGCACGTGAGCCACTTTAATCAAAGGATGGTTGTCTACTTTAGAGATGAAACTCTGATGTGTAAGGTCTTCCCTTCCAGTCTTGGACCGATTGCAATGAGGTGATTTAACAGCCTGAAAGCAGACTCCATCAATTCCTACAAAGAGCTCACTCAAGCATTTGGTTCACGTTTTGTCACATGCCGAAGAGTGGCCAGGCCCTTGTCTTCTCTGCAATCCTTGAGCATGCAGGAGGGTGAGACCCTGAAGGCGTATTCGGATAGGTACTGGGAGATGTTTAATGATATGGAGGGTAACTTTAATGCAATGGCCCTCGACACATTCAAGCTTGGCCTCCCTACTGACCATGGTTTAAGGACGTCCTTGTCTGGTAAACCCGTTACTAACATGCATTAGCTCATAGACCGTATTGAAAAATATAAAAAAGTTGAAGAAGATCAAACAACAAGGAAAAGGTAAGGACAAGGTTATCCCCCAAGAGAGGAGGGATTTCAGGTCGGACCGTTATAATAATAATAAGCCGCGAAGAGATTTTTCTGGGCAATCAGGATTAGCAAATTCTCAAGCAGTCAATACTGTATTCAAGGAGCCAGTCCACCAAGTTTTGGAAAAGATCAAGAATGAACAATTCTTTAAATGGCCGAGTAAGATGGTGGGGAATCCTAAGAGGCGTAATCACAATCTCTATTGCCAATACCACCAAGATCATGGGCATACCACTGAGGATTGCAGAAGCTTGTGGGATCACTTGGACCAGTTAGTCCGCGAAGGTAAATTGAGGCACCTCATGCACCACTCCAGTGGCCGAGGAGGTCAGATGAGCTCAGAACCCCGAAGAGATGACCCTTTAATACCTCCATTAGGAACTATCAACGTCATCTTCATAGTACCGGGAAGAACAGGATCCTAGCCATTCAAGATTATGTCAGAGCTCGGTTACCCGAAAGGGACTCCGGCCAAGGTCCGAAGAAAGCCAAACCTGATGCTCAACTAATTATAGGGTTCTCGGATGAGGATAAGATCGGAACCATCCAACCCCATGATGATGCACTAGTCATCACCCTCAGAATTGGAGGGTATGATGTGAAAAGGGTAATGGTTGACCAGGGTAGTACTGCAGAGATAATGTACCCTAATCTCTACAAGGGGCTGAACCTAAAACTTGGCGACCTAACACCATATAATTCTCCGCTGATTAGTTTTGAAGGAAGTGTCGTCATCCCGAAAGGCCAGATATGATTACCCGTACAGACTGGCTCAGAGGTAATGGAAGTGGATTTCATAGTTGTGGATGTGTATTCTCCTTACATGGCAATTGTAGCCAGACCTTAGCTTCATACACTGGGGGCTATTTCCTCTACCTTGCATCAGAAAGTCAAGTATCCCTCCGAAGGCCAAGTTTGTGAAATCCGAGGAGATCAATCCGTGGCCAGATAGTGTTTGGTGGCTGCCATTCATCATAGGCCCGAAGCCGAGTCATCGGCCAAGACCGAAAGAGGTTTGTAGCAGCTAAAACATCAGGTATTGCCTGCCAAAGATCCAGACGGGGGAGGTCGATGTAAAGATCTAGTAAAGGTTGTTATTGGGGACGATCCTGAGAAGTTCTTTCAAGTCAGATCTCAACTGCCTCTTCGGGAAAAGGAAGAGCTAATAGAGTTCCTTAAGAGAAATCTTGACGTATTTGCCTGAAATGCTTACGAAGCCCCAGGAGTGGATCCAGAATTCATTTGCCACCATCTGAAAGTCAACCCACTGATTATCCTTAAGAAGCAACCTCTTCGGCGCCCATTTACGGAACATGCAGATGCAGTGAAAGAAGAGGTAATGAAACTCAAACAAGTTGGAGCTATTAAAGAAGTTTTTTACCTCGAGCGGTTACTGTGGTGGTGAAGAAGAAGAGTGGAAAATGGTGAGTCTGTGTAGATTTCACCAACTTAAATAAAGCTTGTCCTAAGGACTCATTCCCTATGCCGAAAATTGATTAGCTAGTAGATGCCACTATCGGCCATCGTCGGATGAGTTTCTTGGATACTTTCCAAGACTACCACCAAATTCCGTTAGCCCTGGATGACCAGGAGAAGACTGCTTTTGTTGCCCCTATTGGTAACTACCATTATAAAGTGATGCCATTTGGTCTGAAAAATGCAGGCTCTACTTACCAAAGAATGATGACAAGAATGTTTGAGTCACAGCTGGACAAAATTATCGAAGTTTATATACATGACATGGTGGTGAAAACCAAAATCATTTTCGAGCGTGTAAAGGACCTTAACAACACTTTTAAAGTCTTAGGAAGGCACAAGCTACATCTGAACGCTTCCAAATGCTCATTCGGTGTAAGGTTAGGCAAGTTCTTGGGGTACATGGTGACACACAGGAAAATTGAGGTTAACCCCGATCAGATAAAGGCTATCCAAAATCTACAGTCTCTTCAGAATCCGAAAGAGATTCAGAAATTGACAGGAATGACAATTGCCCTGAACCGATTCATCTCTCAGTCAGCAGATAGGTGTAAACCTTTCTTCTCACTGATCAACAAGTGGAAAGGATTTGAATGAACTGAAGAATGTGCTTCAGCCTTTCAACAACTCAAAGACTACTTGGCTCGGCCACCAATTATGTCTAGTCCTGAACCAGATGAGGTCCTGTTTGCCTACATTACTGTGGTTCCCTATGCCGTAAGTTTAGTACTGATACGAGTGGACCAAGGCGTGCAAAGGCCAACTCACTATGTGAGTAAGTCCTTACATGAGGCCGAGATTAGGTACTTGCCACTGGAGAAAGCCATCTTAGCAGTAGTACTCGGTACACGAAAGTTGCCTCATTACTTCCAATCACATACAGTCGTCATGCTTACACAACTCCCGCTTAAAACCATACTTCGAAGTGATGACTACACGGGAAGAATAGCCCAGTGGGGCACTATCCTGGGGGCTTTCGATATCAAATACATGTCTCGCACTTTAGTCAAGAGCCAGATCCTTGCAGATCTGGCGACCGAGTTCACAAAACCTAGTTTAGAAGAAGTAACAGCAGAGAAGGACATGGATGAAAAATCGGTTGGCATGATTTCTCAACAAGGCCCCTCCCATTGGAAAGTGTACGTGGATGGCGCAGCGAACCAGAAAGGTTCTGGAGTGGGGCTAGTGCTAATATCCCCCGAAAGAATCATTATTGAAAAGTCGTTAAGGTTGGATTTCTCGACAACAAATAACGAGGCGGAGTACGAAGCCCTACTGATGGGAATGGCTATGGTCCAAAGAATAGGAGGAAAGGCAGTGGAGTTGTTCTCAGACTCAAGGTTAGTCGTGGGTCAAGTACAAGGTGAGTTTGAGGCGAAAGATGAGAGGATGCAGGGATACTTGAGCCGAGTTAAATGTCTACAATCGGAGTTCGAATTTTTTAGTTTGCTGCACATCCCCAGAAGTGGTAACGCACATGCTGACTCTTTGGCCGCACATGCTGACTCTTTGGCCACACTCACTACCTCTTCGGTGCAAAATTTGCCAAGAGTTATCCTCGTCGAGGACTTGCATAGGCCTACCGAGGCAAGAAGAGATGTAGTCCAAGTTCACCAAGTCAGGACCGGGCTCTGCTGGATGGATCCTATAATTAAATTCTTGAAAGAAGATATTTTTCCTGAAGGAAAGGGGGAAGCTAACAAAATTTGGAGGAAGGTGACCAGATTGTGGCTATCCGATGACTAGAAATTATACAAACTCTCCTATTCAGGACCGCACCTGTTATGCATGCATCCTGAAGCGGCTGAGTTGCTACTAGAGGAATTGTATGAAGGAATCTATGGGAGCCACACTGGAGGTAGGTCTTTAGCTCACCGAGCCGTTACTCAAGGTTATTGGTGGCCAAACATGCAAAAAGAAGCCCATGAATATGTAAAAAAGTGCGATCAATGTTAACAATTTACGCCAAACATACACCAACCAGGTGGAGTCCTCAACCCACTATTTGGTCCATGGCCATTTGCTCAATGGGGCTTGGATATAGTGAGTCCATTCCCAAAAGCCACAGGAAACAAGAAGTACCTTCTGGTCGGCACAGACTATTTCACCAAATAGGTTAAAGCTGAACCTCTAACCAACATCTGAGACGTAGATGTGCAGAAATTTGTGTGGAAGAATATTATCACTCGTTTTGGAGTTTCTCATACTCTCATCTCGGACAATGGCCTACAGTTCGACAGTAAAGCATTCTGGAATTATTGTAGCGAACTGGGGATCACAAACAGATACTCTACCCCTGCCTATCCCCAGGTGGGCAAGCAGAAGCGGTTAACAAAGTCATAGTTAATGGATTAAAGAAGAGACTATACGATGCGAAGGGCAAGTAGGTGGAAGAATTGCCACACGTACTTTGAGCTTACAGAACTACGCCTTGCAGATCTACTGGAGAGACCCCCTTTTCAATGACCTATGGGGTTGAAGCTGTCATCCCTCTGGAGACTGGGTTCCCAACTCTGAAAACCAGCTCGTTCAGTCCAACTAGCAACAATGAGCTGCTAGAAAAGAGTTTGGATTTGATTGAGGAAATGAGAGAAAATGCAATGGTTCGATTAGCAAATTACCAGCAAAAGCTTAGGCAAGGTTATGATGCCAACGTAAAGCTAAGGCCTCTAGAGCCTGGTGATTTGGTACTCAGAAAAGTTGTGGGCACTGCGAAAAACCCAACTTGGGGGAAGTTAGGACCCAATTGGGAAGGGCCATATCGTATCACTTCAGGGGCTGGCATTGGGGCGTATTTCCTGGAAGACCTAGATAGTCATGTGATACCACGCCCTTGGAATATAAATAACCTCAAAAGGTACTATTATTAATCGAATCTTCTCTTCAATCACCATGCCATTTCGTCATCTAAACAGTTCTTTAAGTGTTTAAACTTAAATCCAACCATGCCTGTAGTCCTCGGACCAGATAATTTGAGTTAGTTAACACTCCCTCGCGGTTCTATAAGTGTTTAAACTTAAATTCAATCATGTTTGTAGTCCTCGGACTAGATTATTTGGGTTAGTTAACACTCATTTACGGTTCTCTAAGTGTTTAAACTTAAATCCAATCATGCATGTAGTCCTTGGACCAAATGATTTGAGTTATTTAACATTTCTTCACGGTTCTATAAGTGTTTAAACTTAAATCCAATCATGTCTGTAGTCCTCGGACCAGATGATTTGGGTTAGTTAACACTCATTCCCGGTTCTCTAAGTGTTTAAACTTAAATCCAATCATACCTGTAGTCCTCGGACCAGATGATTTGAGTTAGTTAACACTCCTTTACGGTTCTCTAAGTATTTAAACTTAAATCCAGTCATGTCTATAGTCCTCAGACCAGATGATTTGGGTTAGTTAACACTCCTTCATAGTTCTCTAAGTGTTTAAACTGAAATCCAATCATGCTTGTAGTCCTCAGACCAAATGATTTGGATTAGTTAACACTCGGTCACTACTCTCATAAGTGTTTAAACTCAAATCCAATCCTACCTGTAGTTCTCGGACCAGATGATTTGGGTTAGTTGACACTCCTTTGCATGCCTGTAGTCCTCAGACCAAATAATATGGGTTAGTCAACACCTCCGTATAGTTATTATTATTGAAGTTTAACTCTGAAATAAGTCATGCCTAAAATTCTCGAATGTATTTAAATTAACTCCAACTTATGATAGGCCTTCTTAGTAATTTTTTATTCAAAACCAAGGAGTAATAACATTCTCTGTGCATGTTTGAAAAGACCTATGAAGCTTTCATATCACTCGTTGCATTCATTGCTTATTAGTAATTCTTATACAAACTGTTCTTTTCAGTACCAATTTTGGTTATGTACATCGTCAGCATGATATGGTGGTTAAGTTTATCTACATTACCATAATTACAAAGTACAATTATTTGCAGCAATAATAAAGTCATAAGATATGCAACGAAGACACCATAAATAAAAGGGAAACTGTTTCACTGATCAAAAGAAAATAGTTTACAATCCCTTACATAAAAGAAAAACTAATACAAGTACAAAACAGAAAACATCTAAATATGCAAGTCTTCGTTTGAGGGACCAAAGGGTCGGCAGCCTGACTGGACTGAGTTGCAGCAGCTTCTGGGGCTTGGTCCTTAGATTCTGAAGGGGTTTTCTTTTTTCCCAAGCCCTCGTCCTTATCCTTGGGTGCCTCAGCTGGCTTGCTCTAATCACCAGGCTAACCAGATACCTTGGGATCCTCAGCTGGCTTACTCTAATCACCAGGCTGACTAGACTCCTTGGAGGCCTCGAGGTTGATTGGAGGAACTTGGCTGACCAAGGATTGCTCCGAAGCCTCCTGGAATTGTGTTGGAGGAGGGGGATCAGACCCTAGGAGCTCTCGGATATCAGGGTCGTAATATATGCTCTCAGGCAGTCTCAGGTTTAAGTCCGCAGGGACCCCAGCAGCGTCCAGTGCCTTTCCCCACGTTATATCACAGTGGTCTCGGCCGACCGAGGCAAACTGCTTAGTGAGGCTTTTTTGGGTCTCCTCCACCCCCAGCTGATATGCTGCTTTTCTTTCAGCCTCAATTGCCTCCTTAGCCAGTTGAGCATTCTTCTGAGCCAGCTTGGCAGTCTCCCTGGCTTTTTGAAGTTCAGTTCAAAGTTCCTTCACAAGTGCTTTCTCAGTTGCCAAATTGATCTCAGTCATATTCAGCAGCTTACGTTGGTCTTCGGCCTGCTTCTCAGCATTCCTTAGGCCCGCATCAAGACTATTCCATTGATTAATCACCTATTTGAGCTGCTCAGATAGTTGAAAAGAGTCTTCCTTCAGACTTCCCAAAGACTTCTCTGCCTCGGACTGAAAGTAGGCCTCTGCTTAGGCTTCGATATATGTCTTTTTGTTCCACTCTTCATCCACAAAGACTTGCTAGGTAATCTGCATAGTAGAGTGAAAGAGTCAGCATAAAACAAACAAAAAATCAACATCCCAAACTGAAGAGCTAGATTAACTCATTTACCATGGCCAAATCCCTTTTCAAGGACAAGAAGAGTTCATACTGGATGAAATGCCTGTATGAATCTATATCTCGGGGAAGGAGCAATGGTTGCTCCAAGGCGTCAACAACAACTCCTGCTCTCCCCCATCATAGTTTCTAAAGGAAGTATCCCAAGTAATAGGAGCACCGTCCAATTCCAACTTGGGAAACCATGTGAGTGGCCCTCGGCACACATCAGCAACATGAGGGTCATCTCGGCTCTCAGTAGATGAGGTCCTCTTGCTCCGGTGGTCTTTCTCCACCTTCTGTTGCTTGGTCCTTTTTGTTGGCACCACCTCCCTTTCTTCAGTTTCAAGGAGGGGCCTCTTCTTCTTCAGATCCGGCAAGGGCTTTAAGCTGAGATCAGGAACATGAGGTGGTGGTGGAAGCAGACTCACCACGGGTTGGGAAGTGCCAGTCCCTTTCGGCTCGGCCTTCTTGCCTCTGTTCTTCATTAGATCCTTCAAGTTTAACATGTCTTCTTCTTCTGAAGAGTCTCCTGGAAGAGCAATTATCAGAATGGGAGGATGGACACTAGATTGCCTATCAACTTCGTCCTCGGAGTCCGAGGCTGGTATCACTTGAACCCCTCCTGAAGATTCTCCTTCGAATTTCGCCTACAACCACCGGTTCAAGGGGAACTTGCTGAACTAGCTGAACAAGCAATGGCACACCCTGTGGATTCGGTGTGGTACAGGTTTAAGGTCGTACGACGCTAAGAAACCACGCCGAGCGACGTCTATTCGCCTGAGCCGATAGTCACCTTGTGTGATGGCGTTGCCGACCGGCTGAATATCGATTGATTTTGGTGTGTGACCAAAGATGATAGGAAAGGACCAAAGCTATCCGTCTTTACTCACAAAAATCTCTGAGCATAATAAATAATTAAGCGCGACTGTGTTAGTGAGGCTAAGCCAGGGAAAAACGTGATCCTTATCTGTTAACATCGCAAAAAAAAACTTAGTCAGAAAACTAGAAAATAATGATATAAAAGAGAAGACAGATTATAAAGAGCGAAGATCCTAAATCTACTGTTAGAGATCCTAAGTCTAAGAAGTCACACCTGGCTCTCCTGGCTGGGTCGGGCAGTGAAGATCGTCATGCCATGCGCCCGAGATGATCAAATAGTCATCTTTCATCCCTTTATTTGACTTGGGAAGGCAGGAGAGGAGTCTAATGGCGTCGGACCGGGATTTAAGGTAATATCTCGCTCCCTTCTAGCTATGACACTCATACATATGTACCATATCACGCCAGATCAGTCCTAATCCTAGATGAAGGTTTAGGACATCAATGGCTCCTAGAATCCTAAAGGTATTGGGCGCGCACTGCTTGGGGGAAAGTCTATGATTACGAAGGTAGTTCATGGTGATAGAACCCATTAGAAGAGTCATTCCCCCTTCAATAAAGGCTATCATGGGGATTATGACTTCCCCCACTCTTCGGTCAGTTAATATCTATTCCGGAGGGCAATACCTCAGATTTACCCCCTGCGATATATCATAGGTCTGCTTAAATTCTTCTATTAAGGCAGGACTATCGACGAGGTATTGAAATTTGCCCATTTTTAAGAAAGACTCAAAGCAATAACTGGGAGATAAGGGTTTGAAGGCTGAGAACACTGGCCGAGAAAATAATGATGAATTTAAAGATGTTGAAACTTACACAGACTAAACTGGAGAATGATCTCTGAATTTGCAGAAGGACTTTTTGCGGACTCTGGGAAGTATTAAGACAGATGATTGGAGGAGATTGGAGGATTTGAGTGCTTGAGTTCGCTAGATAGTCTGAGGATTTGTAAGGTAAAGAAGAAATAACCTCCTCTGAGGGTTTATATACAAGGACAGGTGAAAGGGTATAATTCATCCCGCCCAAATCCCGAGGAAGAACCACATCCGTTAGATCAATAGCCCACCGTTGGATACAAAAGACAAAACGCTGCCTGGAGTAATTAATACAGCGCTTTGGGAATACAGAAACAACAATGACAATGATGAAGCGCTTGCATCTATGCCTACACACGTGCAAGTTTAAATATTTGTGTGTTTTTTTAAGCTTTTTACTGTGTGACAGGTCAAAATCCTATTTTTTTTCTCCTCAGATGCGAGGGAAAAATTAAAATTTTGAGGGGCTATTATGGGGGAGAAAAGCCCAACCTTACGTAGTGGGTCTAGGGCCCTATTTGAAGATTACTGTGTGTCCAAAGAGAAGGAACCGGTTGAGATGGAGTCCATCTGGAAGAAAGATACCTGGAAATGAAGGAGTACAATCCGAAGAGGTCACTAGTGGTCCAAAGAGGTCTTACTCCTTGGATACGAATAGTCTTGATCAATCAAACGTGTGGAAGGTCCGAATGATCTTCCTAACAACCCCAATGATAAAGATAAGCTCTGGGTATGTTTGGAGAAGATAAGAACGAAGAAATATCTAAAGGAAAAACTGCTACTACCGTATTAAATATACTGCAGCAACTTTTCTGGCCGCATTTATGTAGAGAAGACCCCTGAATAGTGTAACCTCAGGTACCGCCACTCACAAAGAGTTAAAGAAGATACATGACGTGACATATACTCAAGTAGGTACACGGATCAAGAACAAGTGGACGATGGGGATGATGGGGAAGGGTGCTATATAAAGAAGAAGGGCTCCTGATAAAGGGGAGAGGAAAAAAGACGATAAAGAAGAAAGAAATGCTTTATTGTAGCTCTAAGAACTGTAATTACTATTCAATTTATCATAAACCTTTTCGGACTTCAATTCATTTCGTCTTTACGTATATCTTTTTGCTGGTTTATACTTAGAGGTTGTAATCAACCGTTGTTAATTCCATAATCAACCTAGCTCTATCATCCACGCTCTACAAATTTATTGTTTTGGGCTTGGGTCACAAATCCTAACCCCACATATATATATATATATATAAACTAAAGCGTAGCATTTATTATTGCTATGCTCATATTATGCCACCTCATTCGCCACGTCATTGCCTGCACAATCATTCTTTTTCTTATTTAATTTTTATTCCTAAATTTTGTTGACAATATTAGAATATATAAATATTTTTTTTTGAGAATATATTAAACATATAAATAGATTAACTTTACACATTCATCTTGGACAGTTTTAACTTTATATATAACTTTGCATTTATAAATTCATCTATTTTATTTAAATGTTTATAACAAAGCAATAAAATCAATCAAGAATTTAAAACCAAAAATAATATCTATAAATATCTATCTATACTATTATATAATCTATATCTATATCTATATATATCTAAAAAATGAAATGTAGCATTTATAATTGCTATACTCATATTGCGCCACCTCATTTGTCACGTCATTACATGCATAATCATTATGTTTCTTATTTAATTTTTATTCCTAAATTTTGTTGACAATATTAGAATATATAAATTTTTTTGAGAATATATAAAATATATAAATAGATTGACTTTACACATTCATCTTGGGCAGTTTTAACTTTATATATAACTTTGCATTTATAAATTCATCTCCTTTATTTAGATGTTTATAACTAAGCAATAAAATCAATGAAGAATTTAAAACCAAAAACAATGTCTATACATATCTATCTATACTATTATATAATAATGGAAGTTTTAAAATAAATTTTACAAAGCTCTTTTTGTGCCATGTCATTGGCAGCCTTTTTTATTTTTAGTTTTTTTTTTACTTTGTTTAACCTTTCATCTTCTTCAACCATGGTCTTCTTCTTAGTTCAAATTTTCATCTTCTCCAATCTTGTCTTCTTAAAGTTTTCATTTGATTTCCTTTATATCTTCATAAACTCTACAGTTTCACTTTTTTGAACCTTTCATCTACTTCCACCCTTCCAACCTTTCATCTTCATAAATTCTATAGTTTTACTTTTTTGAACCTTTCATCTGCTTCTGCCCTTACTCTTCCAACTTCATTTTCTTATAAATTTCTTTTACTTCATTTCCATCTCTCCCCTATTCTTTCTAAGTTATTTACTGCAAAAAGTTCAACTCTCTCTCTCTCTCTCTCTCTCTCTAAATTTGTCTCTTTTGATGCTTTTTTTTTTTTATTGTTTCAACCACTTTTTTTCCCTGCTAATAGTTCTTTTTGTTATTGTTGATTTAATTGTCACTTCACACTTGTTTCTTTTTTGGGAAAAGTTGTATCGACTTTTATGCATATTTTGGTATTCCAATTCTTGATCAAATTTTTTTTTTCCTTTTTTTTTTTTAATGATCCATTTAGATGTTAAATTATGAGACTTTGATAAGTTTTGTTTATGAGAATACATTCTGTCCGGAGCTGGTGTAAAACAGCTCCTTTACGCCACCAATAATAAAGCGCCACATCAGCCAATAACTTTAAACTTAATACACCTTATTGCACACGATTATAACCCACATAATATCCCAAAACTCAAGTATATTCTTCTCTTTGATCCCTCTCATCTCTGTTTCTCTCTCCCTCTCATCAAAACCCAGCGCCGATCTACCATCACCACACCACCTTCGATCTGCCATCACCCAATGAAGATGCACCAACAACCAAGTCTAAAAAGTTGGGAAGCACAACAGCGAAGTGCGAGAGCGTGTTTTTCCAGAAAAGCTCTCATCTTTACTCTAAAGGGTTACTTGTCCTCAATGTTGGTGGGGAAGGTATGGAAGTCGTAGAGATTGGCAAAGGATAACAACTAAAACCCCATTGAATTAGAAAGGCGTAAATGCACTTTTAGTCCCTATATTTTGACTTTTTTCCATTTTAGTCCCTACATTTTAGTTTTTCCACTTTTAGTCCCTAAAACCAATTTACGCGTTTCATTTAAGTCCTTGAAGCTACTTTCTATCACTAATCTAACGGACAAACTAACAGATAAATAAAATAATAATAAAAAATTTACTGTAGCATACCACATCATATTATAATTTAAAATATTTATTTTTCAATTTTAACAAAATAAAAAATATGAGATTCCCAGATTTATATTCATCTTCAACACGAACATCAGAGAACAAAGAACACAAACCCAGATTTTAAACATAAGAATACATGCCCAGATTTTCTTGCATTTTCTTGCCCTTTCTTGTCAACTAAACATAAACACAAATCAATCTCTAGCAAGAACACAAATACAAACCTAGCAGCAAATCTTCTCAGATTTTCTCAAACTACAAAACCCAAATATACAAAATCTCAACTCAAACCCAGATTTTCTCATCTTTCAATCAACAACAAAACCTCCAGTAAATAAAATTCATAAACCCAGAAAATTCAGCATAAAAACACCATTAAAAATAAAAACATAAATCCCCAAGCCCCTAAATCTCTCTCGCACCCAAATCTCTCACAGACAAAAACACAAACACCTAAACTACAAAAAAAATCTCACAATGGAAAAACTCACAACAAGCTCAACATGTCAACGGGTCGACTTGTCGCGATCAGCAATATCCACCGCCGCTGATCTGCTTACCTGGTCGGAAGTCCCTCTGTCGTGGATTTCATAGTCTTTAAGGGTGATATGGTCGAGAGTCCCTCCGTTGTAGATGTTGTACCACTTCTGGATCCGGATCTTGTCAGCCCGAGTAGCCGTCTGCGCCGCCACGAGTGTCTTCAGGTCTCCGATGGTGTCGTCCTCGTTGCACTTCACTCTCACCTTCTTCCCTAGCCTCTCTCACTCCTTCTCTTTCTCAAGATCGGCTTTGGGTGGTCCTGGGTTAGATCGGATTTGTGGGTGGTCCTGGGTTTCAGATTAGCTTTGTGGTTGGGCTTCAGATCGTCTTTGTGGGTGGTCCTGGGTCAGATCTCAGATCGGTTTTGTGGGTGGTCTTGTGTTTTAGATCGGCTTTGTAGGTGGGTTTAGATTTGGTTTGTTGGCAGCCCTAGGTTTGTTGTGGTGGTTCTAGAGATTTGGTATTCAATTTTGGGGGGCTTTTGGTTGAAATTTCTGCCATTGTGGTTTCTGGTTTATGAAAAAAAGTAGAGAATTTTTTGTGTTTTTGGGCTGGAACCTTTCTTTCTTGGTCTTCTTGTTGGGGTCTTCAAGTTTTATTTTTGGATCTTTGGCACAGAGGAGACGAAAGATTTAGATTAATATTTGTGTTCTTTGTGTTTTAAAATTTGATTTTGTGTTTATTTCTGGGTTTGTGCTGATTGTGTTCTTGTTCCAAATGAATTAAATCAATTGATGTGTTTTATTGTTTTTAATTTTATTTTTTAATTTTTTTATTTAGTTAAAATTGAAAAATAAATATTTTAAATTATAATATGACGTGGTATGCTACAGTAAATTTTTTATTATTATTTTATTTATCTGTTAGTTTGTAAAATTTTCCAAAATGATGACATTTAGAAAAGAATGAGAAAAATAGATGTTTCCCATTATTAAAAAATTTCAACTTGTAGCATCCTACTTTATCTCAAAACATTCATAAAAATACATTGAATCAAAACAAACCTATATGAAGATACTCTGCAAAAAAACTAAATGTCTTATCAATCATCGCTTTCAAAATGTCATATCAATCATCGCTTCACAATGATTAATTTGATCAATTAAAAAAATAATTTGTTATATATAATCTATTAAGATTATTTTTTCTACAGAAATTGCAAATTTGCCTTCTAAAGAGATTATAAAATAAACAATTATTGGCAAAATCTCATAATTAAGTTTCTATGTGCGTTATTATAATAATTGATAACAACAACAACAACAACAACAACAACAACAACAACAACAAAATAATAATGAAAATACAATTGCGAAAGCTAAAATATGTCACTAATCCAATTATTTCCATTTGATTAGCCTTTGGTTTTATGTAAATAAGTGGCATTATATATAGAGTATTTCTAATACAATTATTAAGAGTACTTTCTCTCCAAATACTACAATTTTGTTCATCCAAAATGATTTAAAAATAAACAATGAGAATACATTTTGTCCAGAGCTGGCGGGGGTAAAGCAGCTCTTTTACGCCACCAATAATAAAGTGCCACGTCAGCCAATAACTCTAAACTTAACACACCTTGTTTTACACGATTATAACCCACATAATATCCCAAAACTCAAGCACATTCTTCTCTCTGAAGGCTGATCCCTCTCATCTCTGTTTCCCTCTACCTCTCATCAAAACCCAGTGCCGATCTGCCAGGGCTTCTTTGACCAAAGCATTTAAGCTTTACATTCCAGATTCTGACATATCATTTGTGAGCACTGGAAGCAGGGACGGAGTTATTCTTGGACGTGGGGGGGGGGGGGTGTAGCCCCCCTCAGATTTTTTGAAACTGCCCCCCTCAGATTTTTTTTAAAAAAATTTAGTATGTATATAATATATTATTTTTAGCAATTTTTCTCAATAAAATTGAACTTTGCCCCCCTCAAAAATATTATTAATATTTTTGAAAGCTAAAAAAAAAAAAAAAGCCCAGTAGCAAAAATTAAGCCCAAACAACACCTAAAACAAACGCAAGCAAAAAAAATAATAACAATAATAATCAAAGCCAATTAAAACACCTAATGGCAAGGCAGACGTAATAAAAGGGAAAAAGAAAGGAATTTCTAAGCCACTCAAAAATAAATAAATAAATAAATAAACCTAACTTAAGGCAGAACGCAGACTGAGGGGTTGGGCAGCGGCATGCACCAGAAGCAAAGGCAGAGAGGCACAGTAGCACACCACGCCTGACGCCACCAGCCACCACCAGTCCAACGCAGATTGCCCTGCCCCTATCAAAACAAGCCTGGTAATTTATATCCAATCTCTTTTATTTTTTTGGATGAGAATATTGTATCCTTCCTCAGTCCCTCTCATATCTGAATCTCTAAATTGTTTGATTAAATTGTGAAGAGAATTTGAAGAGAGGCAAAGACTAAAGAGAAAGAGTGAAAGATAGAACCAGAGACAAAGAGGTAAACTTGCACTATGACGCTAGACTCGTCTTTCTCTATTTAATCAATGACAAAATTTATATTTTTTTTATATATAAAAAGCTGTCCAGTCCACTGAATCCAACAGTCCTCTCCTCTCATTGTTTAATGAAAAGCATAAACAAACAAAACACGCAAGTGACGCAACAGTACAACATTAGCAACAATGCAACACATCTCAACACCTATATATTGCATATATGCTCTTGATGTAGTTTTGTGTAGTAGTGGTTTGGTGTCTTTAAAAAAATAAAAAGATGTTTTTTGGGTAAGTAATTAATGAGATTTTTTTTTGCATGTTTAAAATTTATTGGTTAATTGTTGAGTGTTTGTGTATATAATGTTTGTCTATTGAGTACTAATTATAGATTATTGACCATATAATGATATGATAATTTCAAATTATATTTTATTTGTAGATTATGAAAAAATCAATTACTATATTTGATTTTTTCAAAAGAAAAGCTTCAAATGATTTAGAAGCTAATCCTAGTAGTGCACCATTACCAACCACTAATGTTTAGGAAAATACTGATGTCCCAATTGAGGAAAATCTTGATGTTATAATTAGGGAAAATCCTAATAAACCAGTTGAGAAAAATTTGGACATCCCTATTAAGGAAAATTTTCAAACAAAATTTCAAAAAGTTGATATGAGTTCGTTGCAATTACAACGTGATCCCGAATGGCATAGGCAAATATATATTTATCACGTTAATTAACAAGATGAGATTTGGCGATGTTACATTAAGTTGGGTCCATACCAACCTCGTTTTAAAAAATTTAAAAATCTAAGAATGGTTGAAACTTTCAAGGTCCTAGGTATGAATATGATCGCTTTAAGTTATGGCTTGAATATTCTCCTAAAGAAGATGCTGTTTTTTGTTTATACTTCTGCCCTCCTTAACTCCAAGTCCTGACTCTGTCCCCAACAACCCATCCAACAAAAAAATCCAGCAAATCCAGCAAATTTTAGTAAAAAAGGAAGAAGAAACGAAGCCCCAAATAAAGACAAACCTGGTTCACTTGCCTCCATTAAATCGGAAGACTTTAACGATGAAGAGTGGCAAATTAAGTGCTCTATTGGCCAAGATTGTACTTTGGATTACGAGGTATTTGGAATGTGGTTTTTATAATTTAGTAGTGTCACGTTATTTCATGGTCAAAACACTAAAACTTGACATGGGTTTTGTTTTGCATAGGTATGGAAAATTTTATTTTGCAAGTAATTCCACTTTATGCAACATGTGTGATTATGGGTACTAATTTTGTGTGTAATGTAATTTTCTAATTGGCGTAAATGCACTTTTAGTCCTTATATTTTGACTTTTTTTCATTTTAATCCCTACATTTTATTTTTTCCACTTTTAGTCCTTAAAACCAATTTACGCGTTCCATTTAAGTCCTTGAAGCTACTTTCCATCACCAATCTAACGAGCNTATATATTATGATTAATAATCAGTTTCAAAATGTTTTCTCATAAGAGAATTTCATTTTCTTTTTATATAACTATTTACCACACAAACAAAGGGCAAGTTTTTTTTTTTTTTTTTTTTTTTAAAGTAATGAATTTTGTGTTTTCTATAAATAAAAAATTATATATATAGTTTTTACTATATTTATATTAAAATTTTCATCTATTCATATTATGAGCCAATTTGCTAGTGATAGTATATAGTGTGGATTAAAATTTTCCAATGATGACATTTAGAAAAGAATGAGAAAAATAGATGTTTCCCATTATTAAAAAATTTCAACTTGTAGCATCCTACTTTATCTCAAAACATTCATAAAAATACATTGAATCAAAACAAACCTATATGAAGATACTCTGCAAAAAAACTAAATGTCTTATCAATCATCGCTTTGCAAAATGTCATATCAATCATCGCTTCACAATGATTAATTTGATCAATTAAAAAAATAATTTGTTATATATAATCTATTAAGATTATTTTTTCTACAGAAATTGCAAATTTGCCTTCTAAAGAGATTATAAAATAAACAATTATTGGCAAAATCTCATAATTAAGTTTCTATGTGCGTTATTATAATAATTGATAACAACAACAACAACAACAACAACAACAACAACAACAAAATAATAATGAAAATACAATTGCGAAAGCTAAAATATGTCACTAATCCAATTATTTCCATTTGATTAGCCTTTGGTTTTATGTAAATAAGTGGCATTATATATAGAGTATTTCTAATACAATTATTAAGAGTACTTTCTCTCCAAATACTACAATTTTGTTCATCCAAAATGATTTAAAAATAAACAATGAGAATACATTTTGTCCAGAGCTGGCGGGGGTAAAGCAGCTCTTTTACGCCACCAATAATAAAGTGCCACGTCAGCCAATAACTCTAAACTTAACACACCTTGTTTTACACGATTATAACCCACATAATATCCCAAAACTCAAGCACATTCTTCTCTCTGAAGGCTGATCCCTCTCATCTCTGTTTCCCTCTACCTCTCATCAAAACCCAGTGCCGATCTGCCAGGGCTTCTTTGACCAAAGCATTTAAGCTTTACATTCCAGATTCTGACATATCATTTGTGAGCACTGGAAGCAGGGACGGAGTTATTCTTGGACTGGGGGGGGGGGGGTGTAGCCCCCCTCAGATTTTTTGAAACTGCCCCCCTCAGATTTTTTTTAAAAAAATTTAGTATGTATATAATATATTATTTTTAGCAATTTTTCTCAATAAAATTGAACTTTGCCCCCCTCAAAAATATTATTAATATTTTTGAAAGCTAAAAAAAAAAAAAAAGCCCAGTAGCAAAAATTAAGCCCAAACAACACCTAAAACAAACGCAAGCAAAAAAAATAATAACAATAATAATCAAAGCCAATTAAAACACCTAATGGCAAGGCAGACGTAATAAAAGGGAAAAAGAAAGGAATTTCTAAGCCACTCAAAAATAAATAAATAAATAAATAAACCTAACTTAAGGCAGAACGCAGACTGAGGGGTTGGGCAGCGGCATGCACCAGAAGCAAAGGCAGAGAGGCACAGTAGCACACCACGCCTGACGCCACCAGCCACCACCAGTCCAACGCAGATTGCCCTGCCCCTATCAAAACAAGCCTGGTAATTTATATCCAATCTCTTTTATTTTTTTGGATGAGAATATTGTATCCTTCCTCAGTCCCTCTCATATCTGAATCTCTAAATTGTTTGATTAAATTGTGAAGAGAATTTGAAGAGAGGCAAAGACTAAAGAGAAAGAGTGAAAGATAGAACCAGAGACAAAGAGGTAAACTTGCACTATGACGCTAGACTCGTCTTTCTCTATTTAATCAATGACAAAATTTATATTTTTTTTATATATAAAAAGCTGTCCAGTCCACTGAATCCAACAGTCCTCTCCTCTCATTGTTTAATGAAAAGCATAAACAAACAAAACACGCAAGTGACGCAACAGTACAACATTAGCAACAATGCAACACATCTCAACACCTATATATTGCATATATGCTCTTGATGTAGTTTTGTGTAGTAGTGGTTTGGTGTCTTTAAAAAAATAAAAAGATGTTTTTTGGGTAAGTAATTAATGAGATTTTTTTTTGCATGTTTAAAATTTATTGGTTAATTGTTGAGTGTTTGTGTATATAATGTTTGTCTATTGAGTACTAATTATAGATTATTGACCATATAATGATATGATAATTTCAAATTATATTTTATTTGTAGATTATGAAAAAATCAATTACTATATTTGATTTTTTCAAAAGAAAAGCTTCAAATGATTTAGAAGCTAATCCTAGTAGTGCACCATTACCAACCACTAATGTTTAGGAAAATACTGATGTCCCAATTGAGGAAAATCTTGATGTTATAATTAGGGAAAATCCTAATAAACCAGTTGAGAAAAATTTGGACATCCCTATTAAGGAAAATTTTCAAACAAAATTTCAAAAAGTTGATATGAGTTCGTTGCAATTACAACGTGATCCCGAATGGCATAGGCAAATATATATTTATCACGTTAATTAACAAGATGAGATTTGGCGATGTTACATTAAGTTGGGTCCATACCAACCTCGTTTTAAAAAATTTAAAAATCTAAGAATGGTTGAAACTTTCAAGGTCCTAGGTATGAATATGATCGCTTTAAGTTATGGCTTGAATATTCTCCTAAAGAAGATGCTGTTTTTTGTTTATACTTCTGCCCTCCTTAACTCCAAGTCCTGACTCTGTCCCCAACAACCCATCCAACAAAAAAATCCAGCAAATCCAGCAAATTTTAGTAAAAAAGGAAGAAGAAACGAAGCCCCAAATAAAGAAAACTGATTATTAATCATAATATATAAATTTATAAATTTTTTTTAAATAAATTATATATTAAATTTCATTTCAAAATAATCAAAGATCCATGTGCGATGTGTGGGGTTGCGACTAGTATATATATAAAAGTATAGATCTCATGTTGGAGAGTATGAGGTTGTATCATGTGAATGAATATATTAATTATCTATTGTTGTACATTAATTATTTATATTAAATGAATTTATATGATTATTTTTATAAACTCAATATAGAAAATAATTTTTAGTTTTTTTTTTAAGACTAAAATCATTTTTAGTTGGAATAATAATAATAAATTTAGAATATGACATTCCTACTCATGTTTAGTTCCTTTGACAATAATTATCAAAAAAACCATAAAAAAATAAAATATTTGTGAATTCACTAAAATTAATCTTAATTCCTTAAATTTCCTAACTCTTTTGTGTGTGAGTGTGTGCGTGTGCATGCGCATGTGCATGTGCATTTGTGGAACTAACACTGTAGTAAGTATTCTATGTAATTAAAAATGTTACAAACATGATAAATATGTTTATTTTGTTATATTAATTAATTGTAAGCATAATGAAATTTTAATATCATTTTTCTAAGATTTATATGAGAAACAATCGGTTTTTTTTTATGTGAGAAAAAATTTATTTGAAATATGACATTTTTACTCAAATTTAGTTGTTTTTGCAATAATTGAAACCATGTCCAACAAAAAGGGAAAAATATTTTTACTCATAGTGTATTTCTATTTTGTCTATATAAAAAATAACTAAAAATTACAATTTTTTACAATGAAATTTATTGAAATATCTTTTTTGTACATCGATAGTTGGGGTTGGGGATTTGAATCATGAATTTTTCTATTAGAAATTGAGGTGCCAATCAGTTAAATTATAAGATTTTTTATAAAACTTATCGAAATATTGAAGAAAACTAATAATAAATTGTACCACACATCGTGTGGAAACTCAACTAGTTAGTTATTCGTCAATTTATCCTCCAAAAAAAAACCTCTCTCTCTAAAGAAAAATACCAAATTAACGAAGTTGAAAACCATAAACAGCAATGTTATTGTTATTTGTAATATTCCAAATCGTGTGGATTAGCATGTAAATTTGGATTATGAAAGTATTGCAGAAATGTATACTAAGTTTTATATTGAATGTGTATTAAGTCAATATGGGAAAAAACAGATTACCAACCTCTGGTCATATCACTCTAAATTTCTGGTTGAAAAACTCACATTTGAGACCACCTAACACCCAATAATAAAATTTTGTATCTTTTTTCTTTGCTATTGTCAACATGATATATCCATACGTACATTAGGTGAGGTCTATTTCAAAAGACAATAATTGGCTGCAAAGACACTATTTTGTTCGTGACAAAATCTGTGCTGATAAGGACGTTGAATGGAATCAATACTGATTAAGAAAGTGTCCAGCAGTAAGTTTTTCCTTGAGTAAAAGGTAATAATAATATACATGGAAGAAAATGGCCTTTGAATAACATATATACTTTCATGCATGACTCATGTATGAGGTACCTAAGTGGTCATCAATCTCCCTCGGCACCTAATACTTGAGTGTGACACGAGGATCTAGTCTGCTACTTCAAGTTGCAGATAGTAGAGACAATGGAAAGAATTGTATGCATTCCACTAACTAGTGTTCCCGAGCTACCTATCTAGTCAGTCTCCAAATGTGTTCTAACCAAATCCTCATATCCATATGAAAAAGTTATTTTATGGCCTGTTTGGATAGAAGGAGGAAGAATGGGGAGTGAAGGAGAGTAGAGTAAAGTTGGGTAAAAAAAGCTAATTTTGTGCTAAATCTACTCTACTTTACTCTACTTCTCCTCAATCCAAGCGAATCATTAAAGTGCTTTTAGGAGACAAACTTTTTACAATGGAGATAGACCATTGAGACGAAGTGATAGTGACATTCATATCTAGCAAACATTTATTAGGCTCTGTAGGCTTGTGTTTTGTCATTTCATAAAGATCTCCCAATTTAACCAGACATGAACTTTAAAATTTTCAACTAGCCATAATTTCAAATGAAATTATCACCACTTCTTCAAACACCATCATTAAGCAATAATCTCAAGAAAGAACTAAAAATGATGCATCCATGAAGGCAAGAGAGAATTAAGAAAAAGTAAATGATGAATTAGAATTGAAAATGATCAGAGTGATTAAATCCAGGATTTGTAAATATTGCAAAAAGAAAAAGAACAGAAAAGCAGCTGCCGACTAGTAGTAGTAGCTAGGCTTACTCCATTGGCATTAATACTAACTATTTGAGCAATGGCATAGAAAGCTAAAGCGGAGTGCTCTCTTTGCTATATGTGAAAAATTCACCCTCATCAATCCTAAAGCCACTAGTGGAAGCCTGATCATCGTGAACTTCATCTTTGTCGCAGTGCAAATGATACAGCATTGAAATGACTTTTCTTCAAGTAAAAGGCTCACTCAAATAACATAGTGCTGATTAAAGAGAAAACCATGAGAAGACACTGACAGACATTACACAACTCTTGTTTAGTTCTGTTTCTGGAAGATGACATATCTATGGCCCAATTATTGATCCACTTCCAAATTCATCCGCGATATATGATCTAGTCCCAAAATTTCAACGTTCTTGATAACATGGAAAAAGAAAGCAAGCAACCACCCCCCCACCACACGGTCTAAAAGAAATAGAAGAATCCAAAACATGTCAAAACTATGGTCAGAATTGAATCATTGTTGCGCATGTCAGTGGTTTCACTGTCAAATGTTCAAATCATCTAAACAGCCATAACATAAACGTCTCATTTACAACATGCACTAATGGTGACACCTGAACCAATCCATGTTTCTAAACTCACTTGAAGTTGAAAGTAAGTTTTAACCAAGTAAATTTATGTCAAGTTTCCCAAAAAAGGCACAATGCATAAATATTTCAGAGGAAGCCTTGATCATTCTTATCACCTTTTTTACATTTTTAAAAAAAAAAAAAAAAGTGACAAGTAAAAAAATGTGCAAAACCATATTGAAGTAACACCACGCAATCTTACTCTTCTTTTTCTTTTCTTAAATTACTTAAAGACAGTGAAATATTTTTTATATATCTAATCTCTACTGTCAAGGTGTCCAGAAGTCAATGCAGCTCCATTTGATTGTAGATCAATATATAGCAAAGAATAGATTCGAGAAAGTCCAACCAATTTGGGTAATGGAAAGCAGCTTCCTCAATTAAACAGAAGAAGAAAATGAACTAGAAAAACTTCCCATGTCTTGCTTATCTTCTCATGTTCTACAAATAGTTTAATGAATAAGCATGCCTACATCAAGATCATGTCCTCCTTTTCAAAAGTTCATCTTGTGTTCAAATAATTTTAGCTCAAGTCAAAAGTAAACAATAATAGTCCATAGAGGAATTGCTGACTACAACATATTTAGCAGTTTAATCAATCTTTGTTAATCTAAGAATCTGACTTTCAGATAAAGTGATACTGTAAGTCTGTAATTATTAAAGTACTTGACATGCACATATCAGATGAGTGCTGAATATTGTCCAAACCAAGGGAAGGATGGGGCACTAGATTGATGAACATTGTTTACTCTCCTGATAATAGAAGATAAAGGTTCATGAAACACACAATTGTAACTTTTCTTTTGGATTATTAGATTATTGCACTGCTATAGATATAGAGCCCTATCAAAAGCTAGTTCTATTGATCTTTCCTGCATTCCTTCTAACCACCAGCATAATGAATATTACTTGTGTAAAGATATAATATTACCGACCAACGGAAGCAATGAAAATAAATAGATGTATTTTCCATTATCAGACTTATGTTTTCTGCCCAGCCCATATAAGAGATAGGAGGAAGGGTAGTACGACAAGTTGGCAACCAACCTACCCTTTTAAAATGTTAGAAGAAAGAAAAGACAAACATCTACAATATAACACTTGGTTATATGGTATTTGGAACAGCACCTCTCGAGCACCTTTGACAAGTAACCTCACCATAAATCACAAATATAGGGTTTAGCTTGAAAATTAATCACGGGGACTTTGTCCAAGAATAGCCGGCCCAGGACTGGGAGTTTGCTTTGCTTCAAGTCTTTTTCCCTTCAATCTGGGACTCTGTTCCCCCCTTAGTTCATTTACATGGGGGCTGTATACTCTCTGTGATATCCGTGGGCTATGAGCAGTTCTTATATCCTCTAGCAAAGTAGGGGTTGAACTTGTTACTTTTGGACTCTGAGTGAGACGGATCTCACCACGGCTTCTTGTGATAATTTCATCAAGAATTTCCCCATCATCAAAGTTTGTAATTCTTTCCTGAGGATCCTGGTTCTGCAAGAATATATGTAAAACATCAAGACTGGGTAGAGAAGCTTCATAAGATAAGCTAATAAAGGCCTGTTTTCAAGGATGGAACTCTTGTAACTAGATAGTTTTAATGCATTTTGATGTTCTTTTCTCAAATTATGTTGTGAACCCATGTACCACAATTCATCCAAATGTTTTTTGCTCAGATGAACCAATGTACAAACTCAGACAACATAGATAAACAAATGCCTAGATAAAATCTAACTATGACTTCTTAACATTTATTGTAATTGGGATTCATCAAGGGCACAATACTGGCAAGAAGCAAGACCAAATTGGAATTACTCTCACAAAACAGAATGTAAAAAAATATTCAATCCAAATCTGATCTTTTGGTAGGTCTGGCTAAAATGACCAGAATGGTTAAGACAACATACTTGAAATGACACATTGAAGGCAATGGCAGGGGCTTCCTCATATTCTGCAGCATCCAAGTCTTGAAGATGGGCTCCTTTGAAAAACTTAGGGAGCACATACTGTCGCACTGGTACAAGAAGCATGATCAACAGTGGGAAAAGGACCCCAGCTATTGGTATCCATGTTAGGCCAAAACATAGAAGCAAGTAAGTTGTCTGGAACAAGGTGAAGGTAGCAATCGTTTTGAAGGGCACAGTCTCGACAAAGGTTGCATGATAATCCTCCAGCACCCTAACAAATTGTATAATCATTATCAGCATCTGTTAAAAAAATAATGATGAACTATGTTCCATAGTAAGTCCAACAATAATATATTACATATATGAAAAACTATCCACAGGTATGATTTAAGAAATGAAAAACCAAAAGTGAACTATTCTGGATTACATGAAGGATATAACGCATTTCCAATAAAATGACCAAGTAAGTACACACACACACACACACAATATAAGACACCATGCTACATGATATTTAGTATTATAAATCCAAATTCTGGAAAGAGGAGAAAAAAGGGATTGATATTGAAGAACATGTGAAGAGGAAAACAATGTCTTTGGAGGTTTAAGTCTCAAAGTATAGAAGAAATTTAAGAATTTGTACCAAATGCCAAAAGCAACAGCAAGTATGAGCATAAACTTACTTGTATCTTCGACTTGGAGCAGTGAAAAGCAACAATATTCTCTCCCAGAATTGATTTCCAGGCAAGCTTTCAATTGCCATGAAAGCAAAGTAGCCCCAAAGAACTGAAGTAGGGATCTTCTTGAGAAGTGGCATAGCAGCAACACAACAGCCAACCATTGATGCCTGAAGCAGATTGCTGAGGCGTTGTTCTTTTACTTCAACAGGCAAAAGATCATCAATATCCTTATCCACATCAAAAACTGTCTTATCAATAGGGGCGCCTATGTAGCCACCACTAGAGGCCAATTGAATTGTGGATTCTTTCAGCTCTTTCAGTCCCTGTTTGAAACTCAGATCTAAGACAAGAAAAAGGAAAAGATAATATATTTGTATCAATCAAAAATTGTAAATGAATAAATTTACCAGAGCTGGTGGAGTTTCGTAGGCTAGTGGAGTCTGCATTTCATTATATGCTTCTTGCATGCTCCGGTATAATTGACCCAAATTTGAATTCTTACTAATACTTTTCCGGGCTGTTAATACGAGCTTATTCCGCAAAAGCTGTTCCATGGACAACAAAAGGGCCCAGATTATTTATTAGGTTCTACATCACAAGAAAAGAATAATACTAATCAAACATTTGACTATACATTGGACCAAGAGAGACTAACAGAAAAGGATCAGTCAAAGACAAATTCAACACACACACACAAAAAGGAAAAGAAGGGATCATTCTCATTATAGAATAAATTAAAATTGGAAGACAAGAAGGATTTTTATTAGAGTTTCTGAACACAAGTGTCCATAGACAGATAATTCCAACTGCCTAATTTGTAAAATACAGTGAGCACTCAAATTATCAGATGATTATCATTGGAATGAATCTTTAGAATGGTTAGATTCTGGTCCTGCTTGTTTGCCAGCATAGAGAGGCTAAGATTTTAGACTTATGATCTGAATTCTGTGATAAACTTGAGAACAAAAATAGGGGGATTTTATTGTCATAAAATGAGATTCATCAAATTCCAGAACCCAATAAAGGAGCTTACCTGATGTTTTAGGGTAGCTAAGCTTTTTGTATGCATAGGAGATTGTGGAATTACACCATTGGAAGGAGGAATACCAATAAGCCCACATAATATGACCTGGCAAGGGAAGAATTCAAAACTAAAATGAAAATTTTCCCTAGATACAAGATAAAGTAAATGCTTTTATTCAATCTGAGATGGAGACTCTTGACATAATTACATGAGTGAAATTTTATATTCAGGGGAAACAACTTACCAAGAAACCCAAAAGAAGAAGGTCATAATGATAAGAGGCTGGTTTCTTCAGATTGAATTCCTGCTGTTGGGCAAGTTGAGATGCAACACTGTGATCAAAGTAGTAAAGCACAGCAATCATAGTTGCTGGTATAAATGCTCCAACTATATATAATGGAGGAACATTCAACATGTCCTGCACAACTATACAAGTATGAGTTTGTAGACAATCTTCAGATGCAAGGAAAAAAAAATTTGGGTCTCTCTGAAAGCAGATGCTAGAAATGTATATTAGTAGATATCTGGCAAACCACACCTTAATGACTGTCCAATTTGAGTATGCCCCAGGAGACCATGGATTTGGGCTGAAAAGCCTCCTTGGGATTCCTCTTGGGACATCATTAACAGGTACATAAGACACAGCTGTCCATACAAGCACCATAAGTGGCACTCCATAATCCGCAATGAATCCCCGCAACCAACCTATAAATTCAAATCACATTTACCATTAAGAAACTAATCAGATATTAAGTGAACAGCATAGATACTGAAAAAATATTGCTTCCTCCTGAGAGAAGGTAACAAAAATACTTCAAAGAGAGAAAAATCACTGAATCCATATAAAGAAATAGAAAGATGACCTCACATTTACTAATGAGGACAACAAGAGAGAGATTATCCAATTGAAGCTAACATGGGACACATGTGAATGATCTTTTAACCCTATATTCAAGAGTTCCAAAGCAAACTCCTCATACCTGTCCCATAGCGCCAGGATCTGGCTTTTCGGCTTCTTAATGCTGTAAGAAGAAGGCCAAAGGACAGAACCAAGGCAAACATTCCATTGCCAAATCGCCAGGATGGTTGGAGTGCAGTCTGTTTTGTATTTTCTCTTTGGGGTATACCAAACTCTTCCACAACTCCCTGTAGTATGAAATTCCAAAGTTGAAGGTACCACATAAAAAATATTTATAAACAATATTAGTATGTTGAGTTATTTGAGGAAAAGTTCAACTAATGAGAATTACTCAACACGCTGGATGTTTTCCAACTAACTTACAAATATACAGTTATTTTGAAAACTTCTGAGTCCTCATTGGTGAAAATGAAACTTTCACTGCACAACGTAAAATCATAAAGCATACTCACCCGTATGGCCTGCTGCATAAATAGCATTGCAATTAGCAGACCAAACAATTCGCCAGCAACGCGCGTAAACCTATTGATAATAGAGCATGCACCCAGAACAGCCAGCAAGAAGAGTAAAAGGGCTGTCCACACGCATACCCTGAAATCCCAATGAAGTATAGAGAATGCTAAAATATCACCAAAAATCAATCCCTTTGCATTATTCATATAACCTTACCATCCAGCCCAGGCTAAGAAGAGTTTCTGCCCCAAATCCTTCCGGTTTTTAACAAAGTTGAACATGAATGTATACATCAACACTGTAGGCTCAGCCACCCCTAGAATGAGTAGAGGTTGTCCTCCAACAACCGAGTGGATAATACCACAAAGTGCTGTTGATGCAAGAGTTTGCACAGCAGTCAAAGTTCCTCCTGTAACATAGAATCAAACAAAGCATGTCTTAGCAAACTATACCAAAGTACAAAGTACAACAGGATGTTAGCAACACCAAAAAAGGAAAATCCATCAGACCTGTATTTCTCTCCAACTGCTCCCCAAAAGATATAACAGGAATTGCTGAAGCAAAAAATATGTATGTTGTTGGAGCCAGGATCCTAAATGACAGAAAATAATTATTATAGCTTCAAATGACATATATTTAGAAGTAGCAGTGTAGGCAAAAATTGAACATTGCCCCTGGACCAGAAACAATGTTGTCTTGAAGTTGTGATAGCTCCTCCGATTACAACAACAACAACCAAGTCTTAGTCCCAAAATTTTGGAGTTGCAGTCGTAAAATCAATATCTTTAAACAACACAATATTCTATTTGTGATAAAGGGATGAGCAGTGCAAGAGTTGCATACCTGATACCTGCGCGGATACCACCAGTCCAATCTTGTTTGTAGCACAAAAGCCTTCCTTTGAGGTCATTCTTGATTCCACGGAAGGGAACAAATGTTTCTTCCATGATAAGTGAAATATTTTGTGAACCACAAAAGGACTAATACTTTATTTAGCTTTTGTTTGAGTGACAAGTAACTGGGGCAATATATGATATCGAAGAAGCTTAAGTTAAGTTCAAATTTAAGGGACTCGAGAGGCCAACATGGTTACTAAACGTGCATAACAGAAGATATATATAATATATGTATGTAAATACATAATTTAAGGGAAGAGAGGCAGAGATTTCTTCTTCAAGATTGGAGGTGAAAGAAAGGCAGGACAAAAAGAACGTTGAGTCATTAAGTGTTAACAGACCCTTGAAGATAATATAAACATATGAATAAAGTTGAAGAATTTTAAATTTTAACTTAGTGTAAAGAATAATTGGGGTATATTACTTTGAAGAAGAACAAAAGGTAATGAACCTAACTACTTGAAGTATATTACTATTAGCGGATGGAATCCGTAATGAATTGAGAAGTTCCATATTAACGAACACATACACTCCCCATATATGCTCAGATCAGAACTACCGGTTGACTTCGGCAAAGCTCAGATCCATCACCTTCCCTTTTCTCCTATCTATCAAAGTGGCCTCCTATTCATCAACTGTTCCCACTAATAATAACAAATTGGAGCAGAATGCTAAGGATTAAACTACATGGTACAAATTCTACATGCCAAAATTGGTGAAATTTGTGTCAAGCTCTAGACTTTAGAGGTTATATGAGCAAGAACCAAGAAATTAACGAGAACCCATTACCAGAAACTGCATTTTGGGATGGGTTCAGAACAGTTTGAAGCAAGTGGACATTAACATAAAGATTGGAAATTTAGCGAGAATTCATGACTAAAACCATAGCAGGATTGATTCAGAACAGTTATAAGCAAATGGGCATTAACCAAACTGGGAAAAGAACCAACTTGAACAGCTAAATCAAAGTTACATTATTCAAAAAGAAGAAGACCCTTTTGAGCAACAACTACAACAACAAAGAACTCATATATACATATATATATATATATAGAGAGAGAGAGAGAGAGAGAGAGAGAGAGAGAGGAGTAGGTATGGCTTGCAGTTACATCAGCTGAGAGAGCACAGAAATATAAAAAAAGAAGACAGGAATGGAAGAGAAGGTTCAAAATGTATGCTCTCAAAATAGCTTCTGAACTCTGACGCTATGGATGAGCAAAGAAAGATTTTTCGCCAACAAACTCAGCAAAATGTTGAAGTGATTTTCGCGTGAATGAGAAAGTGTGCTGTGTGACAAAGCATAAATAAGTAAAATAAAAACTCTCAAGTCTTTTCTCAAAAAAAAAAAAAAAAAAAAAACTCTCTCAAGTCTTGGCAGTATTGATTATAAATGTATGGATGGAGGAAGTTCCATCAAATTTAGTAAATGTATTGCTAAAAGACGTTATCAACTAATAACATCTCTTTTACCTTTTTTCTCAATTATTTTATCATAAAAAAGTTAACATTTCATTGATTTCAATGAATTTCTTTTTATTTTAGGTGAAATTCAAACTCATATCCCTTATTAGAGCATTCACACAAGGCTCAATGAATTGTTAGTAAACTTTCGTCTAAAAGTCTCACTTTTGTTACTTTAACTAATCTATCATTTACAAATAACTATATTAGCTTCAATACTTTACCACTTTTCTATTTAAATAGTTAGACACAAAGAGAGTAGTGAGAAAATTAGTAATAATAATTTTTTTTTATGTCTTGAGTGAACCGTACTCAATAAGTGTATTGAGCCCATTGTTCATTATTAATTTTTTTTTGGGACCATTTATTAAATCTGATCCATGAGAATTTTAGGTGAGTTTAGATAAAATTTTGACTAAAAAAATGTGGTTTTTAAGGGTCTGCTGTTAATGCTCTAAGACAATAAAATCAATGGAGCCAATTGAAAGCCATTAATATGCTGTGGCTTTGAGGAGGAAGGCCTATGATTGAATAATTTACCTACATAGTTCTATTATTTTAGTACATTTTTCCCATGCGGGGTTCAGGAAAGTAAAACTAAAATCCTTCCACAAATGTCAAGAAATGCAGCAATAAATGCATAAAAGTAGTGAGATTAATTAAGGATTTGGATCCGGTTCAATTACCCACTCCTCTCATATAAATTTTTACCATCTTTACCTTTTAACTTTAACTTTTTAATTTTTTAAATTATTTTTCAACTTTTTTTTATTCAATAGTGGAGATTGAAAATTGATTTTTTCAACTTTCAATCTTAACCACCATTGCTATTGCATTAGGTGCACCTATCTCAATCCATTTATAAAAAACATTATCAGACCTCAAAAAATTTATTTTTAAAGAATTAATCTATAACGTCCGCTTACGATGATTGCCTTTTTTATCATTAGATTAAAACACTAATTAATTTATAATGTAAGCTGAAATTGACCCTCGACGTGAATTGAATTAACCCTCATACAATGGTTTTCTTATGATGTCTCTTGACTCTTGTTTGTTCATTATTTTCTGTCCAAAAAAAAAAAGCTGATGTCTTTTCTGGGTAAGTAAGCATTAGTTTATTTCAGTTGAAAAAAATAAACTACTACTAGTTTTTTTTTTCACGGCTCTCTTTCTCTCTCTAATAAAATTGTTTATTTGTATTTATTTTAATAATCAATACTGCCAATCAATTAATAATGTAAGCTGGAATTGACCCTCGACGTGAATTGAATTAACCCTCATACAATGGTTTTCTTATGATGTCTCTTGACTCTTGTTTGTTCATTATTTTCTGTCCAAAAAAAAAAAAAAAGCTGATGTCTTTTCTGGGAAAGTAAGCATTAGTTTATTTCAGTTGAAAAAAATAAACTACTACTAGTTTATTTTTCTCACGGCTCTCTTTCTCTCTCTAATCAAATTGTTTATTTGTATTTATTTTAANGAACAGTGCACGCACAGTACATGTACAATGTTTTTTTCTCACAAAAGTCAATAAATCCGGCTGCTAAAAAAAAAAAAAAAAAAAAGAAAACGCAACGCGACTTTGAGTGATTTAAAGTGCTATCCAAACCGGGTCAATGTTGCTTGTGCCTTCGCTATATGAGCTCTAGAAGCACCGGACTTTTTTCTTTTTCTTTTTTGATAGAAAGACTAAAATTTCATTAAAAAGAGCGAAATGAAATTACATCAGTTGAGAGAGCGTGTTCTAAGAAACAATGAGTCTCCTTAATCCAAGTTACATAATGCTCAATACCTAGAGCATATTTTGCTAAAAAAATGAGTTAGTTGATTACCATTCCTACAAGTATGAGAGACCTCGAAATGATGAAACTCATGTGACAAAGAAATAATGCCAAAGGTAACAGCAGATATTGATGATGGAGGAAGAAATTTTTTGGCTAGAGAATTCACAACCACAAGAGAATCACCTTAAAGCACAAAGTCTCAAATACCAATATCCCTTGCAAATAATTTACCTTCCTCAAATGTATGGATGGAGGAAGTTCCATCAAATTTAGTAAATGTATTGCTAAAAGACGTTATCAACTAATAACATCTCTTTTACCTTTTTTCTCAATTATTTTATCATAAAAAAGTTAACATTTCATTGATTTCAATGAATTTCTTTTTATTTTAGGTGAAATTCAAACTCATATCCCTTATTAGAGCATTCACACAAGGCTCAATGAATTGTTAGTAAACTTTCGTCTAAAAGTCTCACTTTTGTTACTTTAACTAATCTATCATTTACAAATAACTATATTAGCTTCAATACTTTACCACTTTTCTATTTAAATAGTTAGACACAAAGAGAGTAGTGAGAAAATTAGTAATAATAATTTTTTTTTATGTCTTGAGTGAACCGTACTCAATAAGTGTATTGAGCCCATTGTTCATTATTAATTTTTTTTTGGGACCATTTATTAAATCTGATCCATGAGAATTTTAGGTGAGTTTAGATAAAATTTTGACTAAAAAAATGTGGTTTTTAAGGGTCTGCTGTTAATGCTCTAAGACAATAAAATCAATGGAGCCAATTGAAAGCCATTAATATGCTGTGGCTTTGAGGAGGAAGGCCTATGATTGAATAATTTACCTACATAGTTCTATTATTTTAGTACATTTTTCCCGTACATGTACTGTGCGTGCACTGTTCACGTACTGTTCATGTACTGTTTACACATTAAAAATATTAACAGTGGGTCCCACGGTACTATTTATATATTTAAAAATTATTTTGCTACAGTATTTTCAGTAACAATCAGTTTTTAGCAACTTTCAGCAATAATAAGTACTATCCAAACAGACCCATTATGTCCTTGATGTATTGGTATTTTGCCTTGACATTAAAAAAACAATCATCATAAAAGCTGCTATGAATTTCAAATCCTATCATGTTTATAAAAAATTATTATATGTTGAAAGTATATATTTTGCTAGCTATTGGTGAAGCACTTAAAAAATAAGATTTTATTTTACCTGATATTAATTTTGAGGCAGTAATATATACTTTTTTTAATTCGCATCAGTCATGGGAAGTGAAGTATTAAAAGTAAAAATAATAGGTTCTAATTAGTTTAATTAGTAAAGTATCTGATAATTAAATAAAAAATATAAAATATAATCTCTAACTATACTAATAATTGATACGTAGGATAAAGTAATTATTAAAAGCGGAGTAGACGCAAGTTGAAAATTTTTATATAAAAAAATAATAAAAAGAGGAAAGAATGAAAGGTTGAATCGCATTTGCAAGACTTTATTATGATTGATTGAAAGGTGCAGGAAAGACAAAAGCAATGATGCAACTGAAAATCTTTCTACCCTCAAACCATAAAAGCGACTGAAAAGACTCGGATCAAGGAATAATAAAGTTTCATAGGTGGAAATGTCCATAGCTATGGTAATAAAAGAAGATCGTTAAGTCATATATTAACCATTTATTTTTTTTAAAATTTATAAAAAATTAAAAAAGTTATTAAAATAATTAATTATTTTTTTAATAAAAAATTTTTAAAATAATTTACTAATATATGTCCTAAAAATACATATTAATAAATCTCATAAAAAAATACAAACATTAAAAGATGTTTCAACCACACTCTTTATTATAAATGAAAAGTTATTATTTTCTACCCAAAAAAAAGAATAATTATTATTCAACAATATTTCTAATTTTTTTTTTCAATTCTTACATGATAAAAATTTTCATTAATTAAATTTATTGTATGATACTATGATTTTATTATCCAACTCAGTGCTTTTTCTTTTTTTTTGGCGAAATAGTATTAACTTTTAAAATGAACTTATCCAAGTCATTCAAAGAATCAAAATTCATAAGGCATTGCTCAAATTTTTAGAGGCTATTTTTCTTTTCCTATGTTTTTTTTTTTTTTTGGCTAAGTGAGTCACAGCTGTAATAGGTTTATATATATATATATATATAAGTTTCTTGTTTTTCTTTTCCTATGTTTTTTTTTTTTTTTGGCTAAGTGAGTCACAGCTGTAATAGGTTTATATATATATATATATATAAGTTTCTTGTTAATATTTCTATCTCTTAAGGTCAAACTGGGAACACTACAGCTGTGTGACAAAATAGGCGTGCACCGTTCACACTAACCTTGTGGCATAATTTTTTTTTTTTTTTAAAAAAAACCTTGTGGCATAATTTTAGTAGCAGCAGGCAACCTTTTTTTTAGGGAGGATTACATTTTCGTATTTTGATTTTTACCCCGATTACACTAAATCCCTTAATTATTAAAACCCATAATTAACCCACAAAGCTTTAACTTTGCTTGTTTCAATGTTCACCTTATCGTTTTTGACGTTAAGTCTGTGTTTGAAGAATAATTATAAGCTAGTTTTTTTGCTTATTTTAGGTATAATTTACGGGTCTTATACTACTTTTTGTCTTAGTTTTATTTTAAATAATTTAACTTTCAACTTTTTAAAAATAAGCTAATATTTAGTTTTTTTTGTCTCATATTATGCAAATAAGTTGCCAAAAATAAGCAATTTTTGAACAGACTATAAGTTTGACAGAATTTAGCATTGAAATACCAATTTACCCCACTGCAAAACAGACGGCAGAAGGGCAAATTGGTCATTTAATGCTGAATTCTGTTAGACTTAACACTAAAATAGATGGCATGAGGTTAAATGTAACATATTTCTAAAACAAGAGAGGTTGATTAAGCGTTTTGATACTTCAAGGAGTTATTCAAGGTGATAATTTAGGGTGAAAAAGTGCAATTTATTCGCCCTTCTTTTTTCTTTTTCTTTTTTTATTATAAAAAGGTATCTTGAACAGGTCATGATCTGGTACGATAACCTTTCTTTTTTACATTAACAAAAGATCAAGATGATACAGTTCATCAAAAAGTTAATGAATCCTTTTTAGGATTATATTTTTTATATTGTTAATGTGTAAAGTTACACATCTGGATTCTGGATTATGCATGTTCCTCTCTTTAGTTAGTACTATGCATTACCATAGATTATTTAACCTCTCTTTCAGGTTTCGTGTAACTTTATCATCATTATCTTATCATCTGTGCCAGATGTTTAAGTACTTGTTATCATTATCTTATCATAGTTCTCAGTCGTCACCTCCAGCTTTATCTGTTATCATCTTATTGGTGAAGTCATTGCATTTGCATCCTTACCCAGTTACCCTTGAGTGTTATCTATACACCAACTTGTTCCACAAAGCAACCTGTTAATGATAATGAATTATCGACAAAATTGAACTACACACGGAACTTTTTAGTGCCTTATTTAATATGATAGTGATACATATTTTCCGTTGTAAAGTGGCATACAAATTAAATGTGTTAAGATTGAGGTCCAATTAGATGCACCAACAGATTCAAATCTACTCAAATGTGGTAACAAATTTGTGCATCCATATGATGTGTTGATAATGATTGCAAATCCCTCTTCAATCCACAGGGGATTGTTCAATTTTTGCCACCTTCATGTTCCCTCATTGCATTGTCGACTATGCTTCTTTTTGTTTTCTGGGAGGGGATGGTAAGGTTGTACACTCTCCGACTAGCATCGAACAACACAGATCTCACCTCGCAACACTAATATATTTCATTAAAAAAATTTGAGCATATCGTTCCCCTAGGGTTGTACACGATGCAATGTGGCCAGTTTGGAGGGAGGTTTTCAATACAACCCTAGGGGAATGATATGCTCAAATTTCTTTAATGAAATATATTTTAGTTTACTATCTTAGCTTTAGAGGATTGAGACCAAGATTTACACGCAGTTTGTTTTTGAAGTAAAATATTTTACATGTAAAACATTTTCAATAAAATATTTTCAAGTGTTTAGTATGACAAGTAAAATTTTTCAAGCAAATCACCAAAACTAACAGCTAAACACCAAAGTCATTGGTGCCTGAGGTCCTGTGACTGGACCACTGGAACTGGTAGTCAACCTGTGACTGGACCACCAACACCGGTCGACAAAACGACATCTTCGGTTACTAAACCTCTGGCATAGATTATGGTGCTATGTCTCTAGCCATTAGACCGCCGACACTAGTCTCCAAAGTGGAGTCTCTAACCACCGGACTGATGACCTAGCAACCAAATGGGGGAGGAAAAGCCACTGTGTGTTTTTGGAAAATGTTTTACCAAATTTTCAAAAATAAAACATTTTAGAACTTTTTATGAAAGATTTTATGGTCAAGGAAAAAAATTTTACAAGTTTGATTATATTTTACCTGCAAACAAACACCTAAAAAATGGAAAAATATTTTCCATAAAATATTTTATTTCAAAATAAACAAAGCCTTAGTAGAAGTTAGGATAGAAAAAATTCCTTATTTCATTGTTGTTTGAAATGATTTTAATTTTACCTTATCGATGTGAATACAGGATATCAATGACCTATTCAAGACTTCAATTTTCTTGCACGTGATCTTATTTGGATTATTTGACTTCGTATCTAACAAGAGTGTGGTTCAATGATGCCTCAATTAAGAGGACTATTCAAGGCTAATTTGATTACTTAAGAGAATGCAAGTAACAATTTTTTATGGAAAATAAATGGCTAACTTCTAACTAAGTTTCAAAGTCTCAAAGTACTAGGAAGCTAAATCATTTAAAGTTACACTAAAACAAGATGCTAACAAAGCAAATCGAGATGCCAATACGAACAAATTGATCATACAAACAATAATGAGATCAATGTCATATAATTAAAGATCTAACGAGCTAAGAACTAAGAACTTAATGCAAACTCAATGGACCTTAAATATAATCAATTAATAACAAAGTAAAAACCTATATAAAGAATAGACTTACTAACATGAACACCTTACAAGGATTATACGAACTACTAACTAATGCTATGTTTGAAAGTTTGGAGGAGTAGAAGAGTAGAGAGGAATGGTTACCCTCCAACTTATTTGGATGTTTTTAAAATTAAATAAGGGAGAGGAGAATATAATTAACATTTTCATAATTTCTAATTTTATTAATATGGTAAGGGTAAATTTGGTAATTCATTTGGTCAAACATTTTTATGCTCTACTCTTTCTCTAAATATCTCCAATTTAGGGAAATTAAAAATAAGGGATTAGAAGTAGTTAAAACCCCTCTGAACTCCTCCAAATCCCTCCTCCTCCTCCCTTAAAAACATCCAAACAATATAATTTAACTTACTCTCCCTCTCTCTACTCTACTCTCCTTCCATCCAAACAAGCTATAAGACTAAAATAAAATACAATAACAAAAGAGAATTCTCTATTTAAGTAGTTTGTAAATGGAGAATTGTGTCGTCTTCTTGGAAATGATACCTTCATTTATACATGAGATCTTTAGTGGTTATTGACTATTACTCTTTTCTATATAGAAATTGTTCTAACAAGTTGCTGTAAAAAAAATGTGGAAAAAATAATAATAATAAAATAAAGTCACATTATAGTAACACATTTCTATAATTTGGTATACAAAACAAAATATGATGTATATAGTTAGGATGAACCATACTTTGTCAAGTCAAACTCATTAGGAGTGTCAAGATAAACACCACTTGTGCATGACTCCACCACCGTCCCATATTAATGCATCCCGCACAGCTCGAACCTAAGTGGTAAATATAAAGGTGAAATGGACGAGATACTTTACCACTTAACCGTGGTTAAAGTATTAGGGATTCATATTTATCTTCTACCGACTATAAACTACTTACTAAAATAAGTACTAACTCCACCTTGTTGGAATAAACTTCATTGTCTCCAATAAGTCAAATTTATCATCCCACCCGGCTCAAATCTAAGTGGTAAAACATAAAGGTGAGGTGGACGAGATACTTTACACTTAACCGTGGTTAAAGTATTAGGGATTCATATTTATCTTCTGCCGACTATAAACTACTTACTAAAATAAGTACTAACTCCACCTTATTGGAATAAACTTTATTGTCTCCAATAAGTCAAATTTAACACATTAAACAAAATAAAGAAAGGGGAAGAAAATGAATATCTTATAAAACTTCTTAGAAAATTAGGTAACTAAAAGACCCGGACTTTTGGACTAAAACCGTAACGGCCCGATGAGACATCCATAATTCCATATGAATAATATATTGGGATAAAATATTTTATACTAATTTACTAATTTAAATAGTAACGGCATTCTCAACTTGACAACAACTTTAATTAAATCATTGGGTCCGTACGTTGGCAATATATGTAGCATTCTATCATTTTCCACTAACAGTTTGGCCAAGTGGCCAAGTGATCCTTTCAATTCAAAGTGGCCCTACCTACTACACTAAAAAGTGGTCTATAGCAATGCACGGTGTCCTCTTCTTGATTTGAGCATGCACCTCCAAATTGGTAGTTAGCTGTCAGTCTTGCCAAACGCAAAGGCTTACTCTAGCACCGTTCCTGCCGGGCGACGTGGTACCTCCCCTTACTACGAGAGTTTAGAGATAGTTGTGGGCCCGTGTGTGTTTATGTTTGTGTTTGTGTTTGTGTTTGTGTTTGAGTCATGGATAGGTTTGGGGTGGGATTTAGGATATTAGAATTTCTAATCACACTATTACAAAAAAAATACTAGCCCATATAATTATAAATAAAAAATTAAAAAAACTATTACACTTAATGCACACATATAATTCACACATAAATCATAGAGGTTTAGAAACTATTCTACGTAACTTTTGTGCACTCTGTTGTAATGTCACTTTACAAGTACAAAGTTCTTCTGGAGGGGGTAAATGTTAAGGTTCAAGTTTTCAAGAGGGAACTTTACACATATATATACTAAAATTAAGTTAAAACAGAATTTCTATCCTAAAAAAAAACTATAAAAATCAAGCTATAAGACTAAAATAAAATACAATAACAAAAGAGAATTCTCTATTTAAGTAGTTTGTAAATGGAGAATTGTGTCGTCTTCTTGGAAATGATACCTTCATTTATACATGAGATCTTTAGTGGTTATTGACTATTACTCTTTTCTATATAGAAATTGTTCTAACAAGTTGCTGTAAAAAAAATGTGGAAAAAATAATAATAATAAAATAAAGTCACATTATAGTAACACATTTCTATAATTTGGTATACAAAACAAAATATGATGTATATAGTTAGGATGAACCATACTTTGTCAAGTCAAACTCATTAGGAGTGTCAAGATAAACACCACTTGTGCATGACTCCACCACCGTCCCATATTAATGCATCCCGCACAGCTCGAACCTAAGTGGTAAATATAAAGGTGAAATGGACGAGATACTTTACCACTTAACCGTGGTTAAAGTATTAGGGATTCATATTTATCTTCTACCGACTATAAACTACTTACTAAAATAAGTACTAACTCCACCTTGTTGGAATAAACTTCATTGTCTCCAATAAGTCAAATTTATCATCCCACCCGGCTCAAATCTAAGTGGTAAAACATAAAGGTGAGGTGGACGAGATACTTTACACTTAACCGTGGTTAAAGTATTAGGGATTCATATTTATCTTCTGCCGACTATAAACTACTTACTAAAATAAGTACTAACTCCACCTTATTGGAATAAACTTTATTGTCTCCAATAAGTCAAATTTAACACATTAAACAAAATAAAGAAAGGGGAAGAAAATGAATATCTTATAAAACTTCTTAGAAAATTAGGTAACTAAAAGACCCGGACTTTTGGACTAAAACCGTAACGGCCCGATGAGACATCCATAATTCCATATGAATAATATATTGGGATAAAATATTTTATACTAATTTACTAATTTAAATAGTAACGGCATTCTCAACTTGACAACAACTTTAATTAAATCATTGGGTCCGTACGTTGGCAATATATGTAGCATTCTATCATTTTCCACTAACAGTTTGGCCAAGTGGCCAAGTGATCCTTTCAATTCAAAGTGGCCCTACCTACTACACTAAAAAGTGGTCTATAGCAATGCACGGTGTCCTCTTCTTGATTTGAGCATGCACCTCCAAATTGGTAGTTAGCTGTCAGTCTTGCCAAACGCAAAGGCTTACTCTAGCACCGTTCCTGCCGGGCGACGTGGTACCTCCCCTTACTACGAGAGTTTAGAGATAGTTGTGGGCCCGTGTGTGTTTATGTTTGTGTTTGTGTTTGTGTTTGTGTTTGAGTCATGGATAGGTTTGGGGTGGGATTTAGGATATTAGAATTTCTAATCACACTATTACAAAAAAAATACTAGCCCATATAATTATAAATAAAAAATTAAAAAAACTATTACACTTAATGCACACATATAATTCACACATAAATCATAGAGGTTTAGAAACTATTCTACGTAACTTTTGTGCACTCTGTTGTAATGTCACTTTACAAGTACAAAGTTCTTCTGGAGGGGGTAAATGTTAAGGTTCAAGTTTTCAAGAGGGAACTTTACACATATATATACTAAAATTAAGTTAAAACAGAATTTCTATCCTAAAAAAAAACTATAAAAAAAAAAAAAACTACTTTGTATATAATTTATGTAATTGATTCTTTTTTATCAATTGGAGGATTGTGTATATAAAATTATACATAGACAAATATGTACAAGTCCACAAAATGAAGGGTGCTCAAATTCAAGCCATCACACAAAATATCAAAAATACAAAAAACTACAAAGTTCCAAAGGATTTTTACTTAGAACTATTAGAAAATAGTGTCTTACAATCTAAAACCAAAGGATAGATGGTAAAGTTTCAAATTTTGGATTTGAACCTCTGTTGATGCCCATTTTTGCAAATCTGTACCCAAAGGCTTATGAGGAAGAAAGCCCAATGAAGAGTAAGGCCCAAAGGCCCACCAAGAAGACCAAAGAACAAGAAGGGTCCAAAGAAAGAAGTGCAAGTGAAAGCAATCTACGGCAAAATGTAAGTCTGCCGTAGAACACAAGTCTGCCACAGAATACAAGTCTGTCGCAGAATACAACTTTGCCGCAGAATACAGTTCTCTGGCAGGATGGCTTTGGCAGATGAAGATAAATTGGGCCCAAGAACCTTTTGATCCAGTTAACATTATTTGGCCCACGAAAACCCAAATCATTTTATATAAAAAAGATAGGCATGAAAACTGATATGAAAAAGAATGATGAAAAGAATCAAGGAACGGCAAGAAGTGTTAGCAGCAGGAATTGCGTGAAGGAAGAGTCAAACTAAATGAAACAACAAATGCAGCAGGAAACGCGTAAAGAAATAACACAAAAACACGCAGCAAACGAAACAGAAATAATCTGCTACGGCAGGAATGGCGTGGGAGACAAAAACAAAAGACAGTGGAGCAAGCACAAAAGGGTCGGGGCACCACCAACCTGTACCCAGCCAATACAAGGGAGGTGGGCCCACGGTTAAGGGGATTCAGAGGGCGTGGTTTGGTGGTGGAGGGAAAAGGGGGTCTATATTTGGTTTCCTGCCATGACTTTTTTTGGGAACATATTCTGCTGGAATGATATCTTACCCAAAAGAAGTAATAAATTGTTGGGACCACTGATGCATGCCATAGAGCTAGGTAGTAAGGTAGAGGTATACAGCAGGAACAAACAAAAGAGAATTTTGTCGTGCAGCAAACATGTTCTGAGCATATGGCAGTGGCCAGGGCAACTAATGGGTGAGTGGGTAATCTTGAAAGGATGCCCACAATAAACCAAAAATAGTTTGTGAAGCTCTAGAGGTAAAAGGGAGAAATCTCATTGAATTAGCTCACTATAAAAGGGAGGTAACCACGGCAAAAAAGGGGGGGACGAAGGTAGAGGAAAAAATAGGGGAAAGAGTGAAAAACAGGGGAAGAAGAAAACACCCAGAGGGGAGAGAAAGAAAGAAAGAAAGAAAGAAAGAAAGAAAAAGAAGAGAGAAAACGCGGCAGGAATAGGGGCATGCATCAATAGACCATCTTTTCCCTCCCTCTTAGCAAACCCACTCTTTGAAATCTCCAAAAGTAAGAGCTAGTAGCCATTTAGGCCTATTTTCCAAAATGAACAACTTTTATGGCAGGAGCCCATTATAAGGTTGTTGAAGTTGGAGTTTGGGTTCCTTCTTGGTTTGTTTATTCTATGGGCATGTCTAATACTTAATTTTGATTGCAAATATATTGGATTTCTCTCATTATAACTTATATCTGCCGTATTTAGTCATCCTACCGTAGCACGTTTTTATCACGTCTGCCGCATCAGTTGTCCTGCTGTGGTGTCTTTACTTGCTATACTTGTTATTCTGCTGTAACACATTTTCATTATGTTTACCGTGTTAACTATTTTACCAGNACATCCAAACAATATAATTTAACTTACTCTCCCTCTCTCTACTCTACTCTCCTTCCATCCAAACAAGCTATAAGACTAAAATAAAATACAATAACAAAAGAGAATTCTCTATTTAAGTAGTTTGTAAATGGAGAATTGTGTCGTCTTCTTGGAAATGATACCTTCATTTATACATGAGATCTTTAGTGGTTATTGACTATTACTCTTTTCTATATAGAAATTGTTCTAACAAGTTGCTGTAAAAAAAATGTGGAAAAAATAATAATAATAAAATAAAGTCACATTATAGTAACACATTTCTATAATTTGGTATACAAAACAAAATATGATGTATATAGTTAGGATGAACCGTACTTTGTCAAGTCAAACTCATTAGGAGTGTCAAGATAAACACCACTTGTGCATGACTCCACCACCGTCCCATATTAATGCATCCCGCACGACTCGAACCTAAGTGGTAAATATAAAGGTGAAATGGACGAGATACTTTACCACTTAACCGTGGTTAAAGTATTAGGGATTCATATTTATCTTCTACCGACTATAAACTACTTACTAAACTAAGTACTAACTCCACCTTGTTGGAATAAACTTCATTGTCTCCAATAAGTCAAATTTAACATCCCACACGGCTCAAATCTAAGTGGTAAAACATAAAGGTGAGGTGGACGAGATACTTTACACTTAACCGTGGTTAAAGTATTAGGGATTCATATTTATCTTCTGCCGACTATAAACTACTTACTAAAATAAGTACTAACTCCACCTTATTGGAATAAACTTTATTGTCTCCAATAAGTCAAATTTAACACATTAAACAAAATAAAGAAAGGGGAAGAAAATGAATATCTTATAAAACTTCTTAGAAATTTAGGTAACTAAAAGACCCGGACTTTTGGACTAAAACCGTAACGGCCCGATGAGACATCCATAATTCCATATGAATAATATATTGGGATAAATTATTTTATACTAATTTACTAATTTAAATAGTAACGGCATGCTCAACTTGACAACAACTTCAATTAAATCATTGGGTCCGTACGTTGGCAATATATTTAGCATTCTGTCATTTTCCACTAACAGTTTGGCCAAGTGGCCAAGTGATCCTTTCAATTCAAAGTGGCCCTACCTACTACACTAAAAAGTGGTCTATAGCAATGCACGGTGTCCTCTTCTTGATTTGAGCATGCACCTCCAAATTGGTGGTTAGCTGTCAGTCTTGCCAAACGCAAAGACTTACTCTAGCACCGTTCCTGCCGGGCGACGTGGTACCTCCCCTTGCTACGAGAGTTTAGAGGTAGTTGTGGGCCCGTGTGTGTTTATGTTTGTGTTTGTATTTGAGTCATGGATAGGTTTGGGGTGGGATTTAGGATATTAGAATTTCTAATCATACTATTACAAAAAAAATACTAGCCCATATAATTATAAATAAAAAAAATAAAAACTATTACACTTAATGCACACATATAATTCACACCTAAATCATAGAGGTTTAGAAACTATTCTACGTAACTTCTATGCACTCTGTCGTGATGTCACTTCACAAGTACAAAGTTCTTCTGAAGGGGGTAAATGTTAGGATTCAAGTTTTCAAAAGTGAACTTTACACATATATATACTAAAATTAAGTTAAAACAGAATTTCTATCCTAAAAAAAACTAAAAAAAAAAAAAAACTACTTTGTATATAATTTATGTAATTGATTCTTTTTTATCAATTGGAGGATTGTGTATATAAAATTATACATAGACAAAATATGCGCAAGTCCACAAAATGAAGGGTGCTCGAATGCAAGCCATCACACAAAATATCAAAAATACAAAAAAACTACAAAGTTCCAAAGGATTTTTACTTAGAACTATTAGAAAATAGTGTCTTACAATCTAAAACCAAAGGATAGATGGTAAAGTTTCAAATTTTGAATTTGAACCTCTAATGTTACATATTGTTTAGATTTAAGTCATTCCGTTAACTCATCATGATGAGATGTCTATCAAGTGCCAACTAAACTCAAAATGATGTTGTTGTAAATGCGCTCTTTTGATGTGCTACCCACTCCAAATGCAGCCCCCCTCCACCTTATAGGGCTATGAAGGGTCTTGCTTGGGAGTGGGAAGCTAGCTTGTTCACTCATTAAATCACCTCGCTCACTCCACTCTTTTTCTCACTAGGTTTATGAGTCACTTCACTCACTACGTTTGCTATGTGTACACGTCGCTCTTCGAAGCTCTAGCTAGGGTCACAACAAATGGACAAAAAGACTAATTAAATATAAACAATAGGTAACGTTAGGGGTATAGATCCAAATCTTGAAAATTTAATGGACAAAATAGAAAATTACCCCAAATTTTAAGGGTTTAAATTGCAATTTAGTCTTTACCAATACAATATACCAAAGTGGAACTATTAGTTATAATTAACTCAATTGGTGGATTCTTTTTATTTGTGGTAGAGTGGATTTATGAACGGATTTTTTTTTTCTTCTTATAATTTGATAGTTACAGTAATGGAGAATGAAGGATTTGAATCATGATTCTCCTCATGAATAAATGTAGTGAAAACTACAAAATTATTGACATCTAAGATAGGATTTGGTCTATTTCTATTTTATAAAGTGTAGAAACAATAAATTTTTTAATAAATACAAACCAGTTCATAACACATGTATGAAGGTATAGAATATACCATATAATAGTTTTTTTTTTTTTTTTAAAGGAAGTATAGAATATGCCATATAATAGTATTAAAAAAAAAGGAAGTATAGAATATATAAGGAATTAGAAACTCTTACTATTACTTGAAGATTATAGGGAACATCTCTTCCTATTATTGCGAATTAATAACCATATATAATCTTGATAATGAATCATTAAAGTAGAAAGTATTCCTAGCTAATCAATTTATTATACTATATCTACTCTTTTGACTTTGCAATCTGATCCTGCCACCGCCATTGAAAACCTTTGCTTTGTATCTTCCATCACACATTTATTCTAAGTTAAAGATCAATATTGCATGTCACAGAGTCAGACTGATGCAATCGTCCATGAGAATTTAATGGGATTTGCTTTTGAGCATATTTATAAAAGATCAATACATAGTTTTCCCTTATAATTTATAGAAGTATCGTAATAATCCAAAGTTAAGAGTTTTGTAACTCAATTGATATTTCTTTTCGTTCTTTAAACCGAAATATCTATGATTCAAATCTACAAGTGCCCACACTCCTGCGAAAGGAGAGAGGACTCTTTCTGTCGTGATGAATAATTCTCCACTCGGTAACATTGATTGTATCTTAAATAAATGATAATAGGCAATAGCGGATTAGCGATTGTCCTCGTTTTGTTTATCCAACTTCTGTATGGGATATGAGGCAACTTGGGGCTAGTAGACTGTGTCTCTTGGAAGGCTAAAATATATGCATGTTGTTGTATAAACTCTCAATTATATAAATAATAATCCCATTTTTATTTAAAAAAATTGCGAATTAGAAACACCATTTATTTACATCTTTATGTCTTTTACATAATATCTGTAGACTTAATAAAAAAAATCACACAGACAAGAAAGCGATGCTTTAGTTGGTATTCAATCTGATGCATCCAGCTTGGGCCTTGGAGTCTTGGACAAAAATATTGTCATCAGTGCGTACCACATATTCAGCAGAGCTATACCAGTTGAAGACGCCATTTTGGGTATTAAAACAAGCAACTGTCTTCATCAAGATTGGACCAAAACATTTTCATTAGTGTACCACATATTAGCTGAGCTATTCCTATACCAGTTGAAGATGACAGTTTGGAATTGGAGGTAGACATTAGTTTGAATATATATATACACACACATACTGGCCTCATTATACACACTTCACGCTTGCATTCATTCAAATTTGAGGTTTACATATTTTCTCATTAATAATATCCATTTAGAACTACTAATACAACTAGGAGTGTCATGAAGCTAGCTTCAAAAAATGAACAAATATGAAGAAAGGAAACCAAAAAAAAAAGAGAGAGAAACATTTAAGTCTTGATAAAGGGGGAAAAAAGTGAAAATGTTGGGCTTAAAGGTCCTATCTTGTAGCAAAAAAAAAAAAAACTGTGTTTTTATTTTATATATATAATTTTTATTTTGAGAATCTAATTTATAAGTGAATAAAGCAATTTGAAAATCAACAGGAGAGTGACCCTATTTTTTAGGCAATGTTTTAGTGGAAGTTAAGAGTTGTATTTTTACCGAATTGTCTTTTAATTTTGTTTCTACTTAAACATAGGGGTATAGGGGCATTTTTGAACAAAAAAAATGAGGACCCCAAACAGGAGAACCCCTTAAATAGTAGTGTGTGTGTGGGGGGGGGGGGGGGGGGGTGGGGGGGGAAGTAATTTGAACCCTTGACATTTTGGTTAAAACACTATGATGTGTTGAGTTATAATACTCTTAACTGAATATTCATTGTGGCGGTTCTATGAATTTTTTCAAAAATAGTCATTAAAAAACTTAAATTATACAAAATTTAATAGTCTAATGTCTATTATACTATTTTTAAAAATAAATAAAAATAGAATTCTATCATACCAATTAAAATATACCAAATAATCCTGCCAAACCACTAAAAGTTAAATAACCTAACAGTCTATTTTTGCTTTTTATTATTGTTATTTGGGCTCTTCTTCTTTTTTTAAGGGGTTAAGGGTTATGTTTGGGAAGTCAAAATTATTTTTGTTAAACTCAAATTCTCAGGATTCTCAAGTCATGGTATTCAATATTTTTTCTAGGGTAGAAAAAAATATGTTAAGTTAAAAGTAATTGTGTTTAATTGTTTATATTTTGTTTTTTGCAAGTTAGGTACAATTTTTTTTTTTGTTTATTGTTTTTTGAGAATCAGGGACATAAAGCCACCATTGAGTATACATATTAACTGGATTCTTTTAATTTAAAAATTTTGAAGATAAAAAAAAAAAAAAAAATTGGACGCTTATCCGCAACATTTAATGAAATTTGATGAAGAACTGAAATGAATTTTCGTCAAGGGATTAAATTCTATAAGGATGCAGTGTAAAACTCATGTTTTACTCCTCTAATCCCAACATGCCACCCTTCACCTTCCCTTTGCGCACGTATCTAGCCCAATATTTGAGTCAATTTATATTAACTCATTAATCATCACAATTAAAAAAGAATAAAATAGTCTCTCTCCTTTTCAATATGGGATTAAACACTTTTACTAGCTTCTTATCTTCCATATTCACTCCCACATCTTTACATTTATGTTGTAATATTTATTCGTTTTAATTAGTTAATATTAAAATGCTCCAACACAAAGCAAAGATTACCTTCTTACTTACTACTTCTCTTCTCTTTTCTTTTTGGAAAGGAATAAGGAATTATAATATATTATAGTAAAGCATAACTTTAGAACAAGACAATTTGGGGTAATATTAGGGTTTTAATAAAATAAATAAATAAATAATAAAAAAGAGGATAATTCTGAGTACAATTATTAATCCATGTTTAACTAACAAATCAGCACAAAAATCTCCTTCTCCATATCTCCTCAAAGCACTAGAGTAGGAATGTCAACTTTTGCATCTTTCTTTTTTTCCTTTTTATTTATATTTAGAAGAAGCTTTTGCATACACGATAATTTTTGAAAAGCCCAAGTTGAGTGATAAGATTAGGCCATCTATGAGCATTCACATCAGCTCATTTAAAAATTTGTGTTTATTTTAGTATAAGAACTTACTTTTTCTATTTTACATACTCATTTTTTAAAACACTACACGTCAAATTATCTATTTTATACTATATTTCTTTAAAATGTCAACTTTTTTTTATTGTTTATCTTTTTACTCATGTAACAACCATCATCTACCCTCTTCATCACCCTTGGTATACATAAATAATTATAAAATAAAACCTATTATTGTAGCAACTATGTGGATAAATTTTAAACTTAGTTGGCTAAAATATAATATTTTTTCTATCATGCAAGCACTCATGCGAGTGCACTTAGATCCCTCCCACATCAGCATGACCTGAATTACCCAATACCCCTATTGTTCCTTATCGTTATCAATGGTTCAAAAGTTAGGTCATTGAAGACCTTTTTTTTTGCATTTCAGCCAGTAAATTTTTAGATAAATAGTACACTCTATTTAAGAGTAAAGACAAATGGTCTTTTGCAACCATATTTTTGAGAGCTACATGATAAAGAGCATTCAAGGTTATATCATGAAATGGGGGTGAGTGATTAAGACATTTTTGTTTTCGATATATTAGGTAGTGTCCATTATTTGTGGCCCCTAAAATAAACATAGAAAGAGTGACACACGCAACTTTTTTTTATGTGATTAATAGTGAGAGGTTACAAAAGAATAATGGAGCACTTTAAGTCTTTGAAAATGATAAATTAATAATGCATCTTTAACAATAATACATATTAGCTGACATTGATTAGATGGGGCAGAAAGACCCAAATATCATCTTCAATTGTTCGAGGATGATCTTAGGCCTAGTTTTTAATTTTTAATAATATCGTTTATAACGGCGAGGACATGCTAACCTTGATTTATTTTTCTTCTTCTTGATTTTAAAGTTTGTTAAGGGTTAGACACTGATTTGATCAGCAAGTCCATTGTTGGGCCCAGGAGGTGAGGAAAACCATTGCTCTTAGGTCACATATCTGCCTAATGAGATTGATTATTATAAATTTATAAGAATAAATTCGTCAGTAACCCGTGTGATACACACAAAATATTTATATAAAAAGAATTTTTCTTGTTTTAATTATTTTAATAAATATGAAATTTAATAATTGTAATAGTTATTAATACTTAATAGGCATTTATTATAATTATGTTTTTATTTGAAAATTTATATATTTTAGCAGTAGACATTTATATATGAGCAAGAGTTAGGTGTAATACTTAGGTACTGTTTCATAGATTCTCTTTTTAAGATTCTGTCATGTGGATTTTTTCTGATAAGATAGAAGTATATTTTTAAGTTAAGTAGCCACATGGTTGAATCCTAAGAGTGAGACCTAAAAAACAGCACCTAATGTATTATACCTAAGTTTTGATATATGAAACTATATATTATACCATTTAAAGAAAATATGTTGTACTAAGATTTTAATTTTAATTAAGGATATAAGTATAGAATAGACTTTTTTTTTTATACAAGATATAAATTCTACTCTAACCTAATCTATGTGTATATGTGTGTAAAGCGACTTAAACCCCAACCCTTGCCCCCCACACCCCACAGGCACTTATACTTGTGAAGTGATCATCGCACCAAAAGTGTGCAATGGTAGTATAGAATAGACTTTTAATTTAATTAAAAAGATAGTGACGTGTAAAATTGTAAGACTTAAAGTTTATGTGACAAATGTTGTGAAATCAACCAAAAGTCAAACAACGTCTTCGATTTTTTATATATTTGTAGATTATAGATAAATAAGGAGGAGTGCATTTCATTTAGTTTTAGCGAATACATACTCACCATGAGATAAAAATGAAAATAAAATTAATCTGATAAGTGTTAATAATTAAAAATTAAAAATTAAACAAAAATTTAATTGCCACATACAATATGATGTAAATATAGATTGTAAGTTACTTCTTCATATCTAATGTCAATTAAAATAATTAACAAAAACTAATAAGTATATATTAATCAACATAATAATTTATAAAAGAATTATTCAAATCTAAGAAATTTAAATAAATAATTGATTAATTAAAAGTGAATTGAGAAAATAAATCAATGTATAAGAATAAATTTTGACAATATATCTGACAATTTCAAGTAATTCTATAGCACTTTGATTTTTTTTTTTTTTTTTTTAAGAATTTTTACAATGCATATTCTTTTGAATTGCTATCATTATTAGTCTCTAATTTCATTTTTAATTATTAAAATTTTTATATAACAAAAAAAATAAAAGACCAATGCAACAACAAAAAAGAAAAAAAAAAAAGAGATACAATTCTAGGGGTTTGTTTGGATAGAACTTATTTTGCTGAAACTGAAAATTGAAAATTGAAAACACTGTAGCAAAATAATTTTTGAATGTGTGAATAGTGTCGTGGGACCCATTTTTAATGAAAAAGTTACTGAAAAGTGTAATTTGTAAGACCTGTGAACAGTGCACAGGTGCACTGTTCACTACTGACTTAGTCAAAAGGTGCAGCTGAAGCGAAGAAAAAAAAAATGAAAGAGCATGAAAACATAAACGCAGCTGCAGACGTGGTACCCAAACCCACACTAGATGATAAGCAATTCATTAATGTCGTATACCACTTTTTTTTAATAAGAATAACTGGATGTCCATTAAAACTAAAGAAGTATAAGTGTAAAACATTTAAAAATAATTTATGAAAGAGAAGTAGAATTAGAAGTAGCAATCATTTAATTAGGCCATTGGTGGGAAGGTCCCCCTCTTTACCTAAACCTTAATTTGGGAAGTTGCAAGTTGCAATATATTGAAACACACACAACTAACAAGTATGGAAATGGAAGCAGAAAAAGCATAAAATATACAAGTATATGGAAATGGAAGCAGGAAAAACATAAAATATAAAATTATGGAGGGTAGACTCCTTTTAAAAAGGTTGCATTGTGAAGGAGTTAGGTCAATGGTTAGGTTTCGTATAATTTTTTGTGGAACCCATCTGGTCTATTAGAAAGCTACGTCCTTGATCAGGGATAATATAAAAATACGTATTGTTATTAGAAAGCTACATCTATTAGCTAGAAAGCTACCCTTAACCTTAAGTCATGAAAAAATAATGTAATTAAGACAATTGTTCTATATATAAACAAAGTTTAATTTTATGTGATTCTCATTTAGTACATCTCTATGATATGAATATATGATGATTGGATATGCTGGATCTAGGGAATGATTGAAGGGTTTACTTCTCAGCTTTCATTATAAATCTCTCGGACCAGATTCATCTATGAAGAATATGCTCATAAATACTGTAGGGACTCAGTTTGGATTGACCCTGAGTTTGGATGGGTTTTTAGCCCAACCAGCCCAAACAATAAATTTATAGAGAGTGGGTTAAAGGTTTAGGCGCTGGCCGTCGTTCATCAAGCATAAACTTTTATTTATAAAAAGATACTTAGAGTTTCTATACAACTGAGAGGATGCTCCTCGGCCCATGGCCGAGGAAGCCTTTTTCTTTTCTTTTTCCCTCCCCCTCTTTTTACTTTACTTGCTTTCTTTATATAGTCTTCATCTTCCTATCTCCTTATTCCATCTGTTGATCATTTATTTGCCTCTCTTCTGGCCGTCCGTCCCATCAGAGGCCTTATCAATACTCGAGTGGTTCACTCTGATCAACGTTACCCTGCTAAGGGGTTATATCCCCATTAATGCGGCCAGGGGGGTTAGGTGAATGCATTAAATGCGAGGGTGACAGCTTACTTTGGGCTTGGTCTTTCCCAAAAATCACCCTTGTCAGGCTGAGGATGAGGAGGTCCTCAGCGTGGATTGGGAAAAGAGGCTTTCCCCAATTTAGCCTTGAATAGTCAGTGTTCCTCGGCATGGGCCTTGGGCCTGCTACCCGATGAGCCGAGGCTATCAGGCCCACGGGCCCCACAATAGCCCCTCAAAACCCTGCTGCACATTCCCTCGGACGGGGAGGAGAGTTTTGATACCTGCGAGCCCTCTAGACGAGTTACCCCGCTTCGGTTCGTGTTAATGCTGGCGGCCTTTTGACTGCCTGATGCGCGTTTTTAGCGTTTCAAGACTTAATGGGTGCCCACATTAAATTTTGGCGGTACCACGTTTCCCACTTTCAACGGTATGATTTCTTACTTTTATGAACAAGCGGTTACATTGGGGAACCTAAGGGGGAGAATAAGTACCTATTTGAACCGCCTGGTTTCATCATTTTCGCGCTTACAACCATTGATGCGTATGACTTAAGTCTAGTTCAACTTGCACTCTTCCTGAAGAGAATCGTCATACTTCTGTAAGTCTTCTTTTTCTAGCGACCCCAAATTTTCTTGATTTTACTCCTCCTTTTCTTCTTTTAGAACTTTTAGTCATCTTTGGGGAATGGGTAAGTTTAAGAAGTTGGTTGAGTCCGACGAGATGATGAACAAATTCATTGTCGACTATGGAATACCCAATAATGTGAGTTTGAAGTACTGTGAAGAAGGGAAGTGGTACCTTAAGAGGAGAGAGGGTGAAGTTGTGATCCCAATAGTCGCTTTTGTAGAAGGAGGGATGAGAATCCCTATGAGGCCAGTAACTCTCAATTACCTTAGGCATTTTCGCCTAGCTCCTACTCAGTGTGCCGTGAATGTATTTAGGATATTAGGGTGTGTAGATACCCTGAATGAGAAAATGGGGCTGAGACTGACTCACCACGATGTGAACTGGAGTTACAACCTTCATCACCTGAGGGGTAAGACGTACTATATGAAGACAAGGGATGATAGGGTTCGTCTTATCCAGTGTCTTCCTGATTCCAATAAGGGGTTAACCCAAGATTTCCTCATAGTGTCGGGAGAGTGGCACAACGGTTTTCATTGCCCAACAGTAGAGGGGGAGCCAGGTAGGATATCCGAAGTAAAAGACAATCTAGGTTTCAGTATTTTCAAGTTTTATAACTGTATATTTGATTTGGTTGATTAACCATAGGAGTTTCACTTTTCTTGTCACAGATCTNGTCCGAGGACCATGCAATACCTTGGTTCTGTCTAGTACCCAGGTATAATGGTGTGTATAGTTTTACCATAGGCTTGGGTCCGAGGACCATGCAATACCTTGGTTCTGTCTACCACTTCTATTTTTCTGTAAGTATCTAGTTTCCCCATAGGTTTGGGTCCGAGGACCATGCAATACCTTGGTTCTGTCTAGTACCCAGGTATAATGGTGTGTATAGTTTTACCATAGGCTTGGGTCCGAGGACCATGCAATACCTTGGTTCTGTCTACCACTTCTATTTTTCTGTAAGTATCTAGTTTCCCCATAGGTTTGGGTCCGAGGACCATGCAATACCTTGGTTCTGTCTAGTACCCAGGTATAATGGTGTGTATAGTTTTACCATAGGCTTGGGTCCGAGGACCATGCAATACCTTGGTTCTGTCTACCACTTCTATTTTTCTGTAAGTATCTAGTTTCCCCATAGGTTTGGGTCCGAGGACCATGCAATACCTTGGTTCTGTCTAGTACCCAGGTATAATGGTGTGTATAGTTTTACCATAGGCTTGGGTCCGAGGACCATGCAATACCTTGGTTCTGTCTACCACTTCTATTTTTCTGTAAGTATCTAGTTTCCCCATAGGTTTGGGTCCGAGGACCATGCAATACCTTGGTTCTGTCTAGTACCCAGGTATAATGGTGTGTATAGTTTTACCATAGGCTTGGGTCCGAGGACCATGCAATACCTTGGTTCTGTCTACCACTTCTATTTTTCTGTAAGTATCTAGTTTCCCCATAGGTTTGGGTCCGAGGACCATGCAATACCTTGGTTCTGTCTAGTACCCAGGTATAATGGTGTGTATAGTTTTACCATAGGCTTGGGTCCGAGGACCATGCAATACCTTGGTTCTGTCTACCACTTCTATTTTTCTGTAAGTATCTAGTTTCCCCATAGGTTTGGGTCCGAGGACCATGCAATACCTTGGTTCTGTCTAGTACCCAGGTATAATGGTGTGTATAGTTTTACCATAGGCTTGGGTCCGAGGACCATGCAATACCTTGGTTCTGTCTACCACTTCTATTTTTCTGTAAGTATCTAGTTTCCCCATAGGTTTGGGTCCGAGGACCATGCAATACCTTGGTTCTGTCTAGTACCCAGGTATAATGGTGTGTATAGTTTTACCATAGGCTTGGGTCCGAGGACCATGCAATACCTTGGTTCTGTCTACCACTTCTATTTTTCTGTAAGTATCTAGTTTCCCCATAGGTTTGGGTCCGAGGACCATGCAATACCTTGGTTCTGTCTAGTACCCAGGTATAATGGTGTGTATAGTTTTACCATAGGCTTGGGTCCGAGGACCATGCAATACCTTGGTTCTGTCTACCACTTCTATTTTTCTGTAAGTATCTAGTTTCCCCATAGGTTTGGGTCCGAGGACCATGCAATACCTTGGTTCTGTCTAGTACCCAGGTATAATGGTGTGTATAGTTTTACCATAGGCTTGGGTCCGAGGACCATGCAATACCTTGGTTCTGTCTACCACTTCTATTTTTCTGTAAGTATCTAGTTTCCCCATAGGTTTGGGTCCGAGGACCATGCAATACCTTGGTTCTGTCTAGTACCCAGGTATAATGGTGTGTATAGTTTTACCATAGGCTTGGGTCCGAGGACCATGCAATACCTTGGTTCTGTCTACCACTTCTATTTTTCTGTAAGTATCTAGTTTCCCCATAGGTTTGGGTCCGAGGACCATGCAATACCTTGGTTCTGTCTAGTACCCAGGTATAATGGTGTGTATAGTTTTACCATAGGCTTGGGTCCGAGGACCATGCAATACCTTGGTTCTGTCTACCACTTCTATTTTTCTGTAAGTATCTAGTTTCCCCATAGGTTTGGGTCCGAGGACCATGCAATACCTTGGTTCTGTCTAGTACCCAGGTATAATGGTGTGTATAGTTTTACCATAGGCTTGGGTCCGAGGACCATGCAATACCTTGGTTCTGTCTACCACTTCTATTTTTCTGTAAGTATCTAGTTTCCCCATAGGTTTGGGTCCGAGGACCATGCAATACCTTGGTTCTGTCTAGTACCCAGGTATAATGGTGTGTATAGTTTTACCATAGGCTTGGGTCCGAGGACCATGCAATACCTTGGTTCTGTCTACCACTTCTATTTTTCTGTAAGTATCTAGTTTCCCCATAGGTTTGGGTCCGAGGACCATGCAATACCTTGGTTCTGTCTAGTACCCAGGTATAATGGTGTGTATAGTTTTACCATAGGCTTGGGTCCGAGGACCATGCAATACCTTGGTTCTGTCTACCACTTCTATTTTTCTGTAAGTATCTAGTTTCCCCATAGGTTTGGGTCCGAGGACCATGCAATACCTTGGTTCTGTCTAGTACCCAGGTATAATGGTGTGTATAGTTTTACCATAGGCTTGGGTCCGAGGACCATGCAATACCTTGGTTCTGTCTACCACTTCTATTTTTCTGTAAGTATCTAGTTTTCCCATAGGTTTGGGTCCGAGGACCATGCAATACCTTGGTTCTGTCTAGTACCCAGGTATAATGGTGTGTATAGTTTTACCATAGGCTTGGGTCCGAGGACCATACAATTCCTTGGTTCTGTCTACCACTTCTATTTTTCTGTAAGTATCTAGTTTTCCCATAGGTTTGGGTCTGAGGACCATGCAATACCTTGGTTCTGTCTAGTACCCAGGTATAATGGTGTGTATAGTTTTACCATAGGCTTGAGTCCGAGGACCATACAATACCTTGGTTCTGTCTACCACTTCTATTTTTCTGTAAGTAGAGGTTTGTCCTCGGATCGCTTTACTGGAGGTGATTCCTCCTTGGGTCAGATTATGATCTTTACATGTGGCGTTGATCTCGCTTCCAGCTCAAGGCCCCATCTTTTTCATTTATGAAGCGCCCATTGTCCGTTCGTGTTCTGCGCTTGACGCTTCGGTGCGTGAAACGCGCCTTCATTAATGTCCTCGTAAATTAACACGAGTCCAACGGTCTATAGCCTCCTTGGAAATTGGTAGCTTCATTATTAGCCCAACTGATAATTCTCTTTTCGAATTCTGCATGAATTAATTCTCACCAACCCCCACCCCCTATAAAAGGTGGCGTGATGGTTTCTCCACAACCCATGGACCTTTCAACACAAACAGAAAAACAGAACACATTCTTCCAACTTCCCAAGCCCTTTCAACAACCCCGCCGGAATTGTGACTGGAACTGGGAAAAGCCGGTATGGCCGCAGCCCCCACTGGGCTTTCGGTGCGGCAGAATCTAGGCGTAACCCCGATGGCGCCCTACAAGGTGGCCCGGAGGGATGTTGTTAGAGTACCTAACGTCTTTCCTCGGAGCGCACCCCCGACGAAGAAGACGTGCGAATTCACCTCATGGGCGGTGCTCGAGTGTTGCAGTCTCCAACGGCCAACACTCATAAGGATTGGAGAGAATTAAGGGAACGTCATGAGGGAAGGTATCCCGGAGCCCCTGCATCTGCTCCTCTCTTTGTTCCAGCTCCGCCTGGCCTAGAAGGGAGTTGTCAGGGGCCTGGAAACATGATGGCCCTCCCCCTTCTCTGCCTTTTGTCAAGCTCTCCCATTCTCTTTATACCAATAAAGGGACGGCTTGACACTTCCCACCGGTTAGTTTTTTCTTAGGGCGGCTCCACCTGGGCCTCTGATTATAGATAGCTGGTAGGATTAGCTTGTAAATTTGTTTGTAAAACATGCCTGCCTGAGCCTCTGATTGTAATTTGTACTATTTCTATTTATGAAATAATAATATCAAGATTTCTCTTTTCGCTGTCAAATCTTCCATATTTTTTTTTTCAACCTACTGTAAAACGAATACTTAGAACACTCGCCTGGTGCGCCGGCCAGTACCCTAATCCTTCCCACAGACGGCGCCAATTGTAGGGACTCAGTTTGGATTGACCCTGAGTTTGGATGGGTTTTCAGCCCAACCAGCCCAAACATTAAATTTATAGAGAGTGGGTTAAAGGTTTAGGCGCTGGCCGTCGTTCATCAAGCATGAACTTTTATTTATAAAAAGATACTTAGAGTTTCTATACAACTGGGAGGATGCTCCTCGGCCCATGGCCGAGGAAGCCTTTTTCTTTTCTTTTTCCCTCCCCCTCTTTTTACTTTACTTGCTTTCCTTATATAGTCTTCATCTTCCTATCTCCTTATTCCATCTGTTGATCATTCATTTGCCTCTCTTCTGGCCGTCCGTCCCATCAGAGGCCTTATCAGTACTCGAGTGGTTCACTCTGATCAACGTTGCCTGCTAAGGGGTTATATCCCCATTAATGCGGCCAGGGGGGTTAGGTCAATGCATTAAATGCGAGGGTGACAGCTTACTTTGGGCCTGGTCTTTCCCGAAAATCACCCTTGTCAGGCCGAGGATGAGGAGGTCCTCGGCGTGGATTGGGAAAAGAGGCTTTCCCCAATTTAGCCTTGAATAGTCAGTGTTCCTCGGCATGGGCCTTGGGCCTGCTACCCGATGGGCCGAGGCTATCAGGCCCACGGGCCCCACAAATACTTTTAAAATATTTCAAAGTGTAGCATTATTTCTTCTTTAGGAGTGGTGATCAGCAACATGATTTATCATTTCGGCTGCTATACCACAAACTAATAATAATATATAGGTAACAAGCGCACCCAAAGAAAATGTCACTGTATTTAGCATTGAAAGCTTGTCTATTTAACACAATGACAACATCCATCAAAGCCGCCTATGAAATGCTAAGGACTTATGTGAAGGAAAAAGACCATTATTTGAATGGAACTTCAGCACTTGTGCCTGTTGATAAGTCAATTGCTGATTAATCGGTTATTTACTTCAAGAAATGACATGTATCAGTTGTATTTATTGGTAGTATTTTGTTGTTGTGGTTATGAACTTGCGATGGTGTTATATATTCATACCATAGTTGTTTTTATTATACACAATTTTCTTTTGAGCTTTTGGGTTCTCTCTTTTTCTTCTTCTTCTTCTTTTTCTCTCCCATGTGAATTTCTTTAATAGGCTAGGGTCTTTGATGTTCCTATTTGGGGGTCAACTTAAAGCTAAGGATACCTTTTAGGACAAAGGGACAGTGAATCTAGGAAGGATATGAATTCACATCTTTAAGCCCTCCATATGAATTATGAAGCTCATAGGCAAGCTATGCTAGAATAAGGTTGCATAAAAGCCCCAATAATACTAAAGGATGCTATATTATTGCTATTTGCTAGTCCACATTACGTTTGTCCTTTGGCTAGTTTTTGAGGCAATCAAATTGTAGTGCTACAAAAGCACCCATATATATATATATATATTCTTCCAGAGCATATTGAGAATCCAAACAAATTGTAAAGAGAAAAATGATAATCCATCATTGAGGAGAAGAGAGGTGAAAGAAAGACATGAAAGGTTTGGCTGTTGTTACNTAGAGGGAAATGTTAACGAGTGTTCTTAAGACATTGATTAACAATCCATTCTAACAAAGTTTTGACATCACTTTTATGGGAAATAAAAAAAACTATCAAAATATTAATTGCTTTTTTTTCTTTTTCCATAAAAACTTTCTTTAACTGGATTGTTAACCAATACTCTAAAGACACTCGTTAGCATGACTCTTTTTACAACAAGGGGAAGAGGGAGATATCCATGAACAGTTTACAATTACACAGCAAGAAAGAATGTCATCATTGTTCCTTGTTTCTTTCTCTTTGAAAATGAAATGAAATAGAAGGCATTAGTCTTGTTGAATTGCCAAAAATGTTAGGGGTTGCGTGGATGCATAATTTTATGCATTTTTTTTTTTTTTGGGTAACATTTTGTGCAATATTTGAAGAAATTATCAAATTCGTGAGATTGATAGTGTCCAAAACTCTTGAAACACCTCGCTAGTCCCCGGTGTGCAAGCCATCACACAAACCAAATAATTACAAAATGGGGTTGTTGAAGTTGATAAAATGCATGTGCTAATGTTGAAAAGTTAATAATGAAATTTCTTGGATAGAGTTTAGGGCAAGGGGCATATCATATGCCAATGTTAAAAAATAAAATCCCAAACTTTAAGGGATAAAGGTGTAATTCAATTTAGAAATAAATACCGACGCCCTCTCCTTAATCCTCACTTAAAAGCTTTAAAATATCAGCATTTTCTAAAGATAGTTATTCTACTTTATACTCTACAATTACAGTTTGTCACATATTTTTGCTATTTTCCTTATAAAATTAAAAAATAAAATAAAATCAAACACATGACATACCACTATTAGTGCAATATAAAGGGGTTGTTTAGAATCCGCTTACTTTGTTAAAACTGAAAACTTTTTGCTGAAAATACTGAAAATAAAGGTAAAAAAATAAAATCCCAAACTTTAAGGAATAAAGGTGTAATCAATTTAGAAAGAAATACCGACGCCCTCTCCTTGATTCTCTCTCAAAAGCTTTAAAAATATCAGCATTTTCTAAAGATTGTTATTCTACTTTATATTCTATCAGTCATAGTTTGTTACATGTTTTTGTTATTTCCTTATAAAAGTAAAAAATAAAATAAAATCAGACACAAGACATATGTGGAACATGAAGGGTTTGTTTGGGATCCGCTTATGTTGTTGAAACTAAAAACTTTTTACTAAAAGTACTGTAAATAAAGATAAAAGTTAGCTGAAATAATACAATAGGACCCATGAATAGTACCAAAAGTACAGTGGAGCCCATGAATAATAGCAAAAATAAGCTAAATAGTAAAATAAGCCGCCTTTTTAATTTGGAGCCAAACACACACAAAGTGGAACAAAAAATTTCTATTCATGAAGAGGTTAAATTGCATAAGATTCTTTTCCCATCTGTTGGTCATTGCATCATTATAATTGTAAGACTAATGAAGTTTTTGGATCTAGGAGTCTAGGGAGAAATTTGAGTCCAGCTTCTTTCAACCCAGGCTTAACATATGCTTTGGGCATATTTCCAACTCAGGGACTATCTAATCAAAGCCTTGATGAGAAGCAAGCAGCTTCGTCATCACATTCTATTCTACATGTCCTTTTCTTTGGGCCTGGTTACTACACAATTAACTCACCGAAAGGCTTCTTCTACACATAAACTGCTTCACATGGGAGCCTGGAACAACAAAGACGGGCCTTGGGCCGTGTCCATTGTCACCAAGTTCCAGCCATTGGGCCTTTTTTAGATTTATTAGATGTGTATGATTTATTGATGTCAATAAAAATAAAATATATAAATTCAACCATCAATGAAGAAGCATTTAATAAAGATGCTATTAATTTGGTAAATATTTAATGATGTAATAATAGATAATAGTGTTTTCTTTTTAACCACTTTGATCTTTCAGAAATCTATGGTATAAAAAATGTGTAATTCTTGTGGAGTTATACCAAGTGTTACTTGAAGGTACCTTGAATACTCTGAATTTACTAGTAAATGAATGCTTTTGTATGATATGCATTATTACCTCGGTAGAACATTTTTGTATTAGATAATGCATCATTGCAATAGAGTAATGTTGGAAACATAATTCACAACTTTTTTTCATAACTGCTAAATCTTAGAGCATGAAATGATGTTTATCACTTATTGCTAATAATTACATTTGTCTAGATTAGAAAAAAATAGCTTAGGACCACTACATACTATAATTAAGATGTTGTAGAGATCGCCTACGTGTCAAGTTATTTATTTCATAATTTGTCATTATAATCCCTACTTATGTAGAATAATTCAACAAAAGTAATGCTATATATACAAAACAAATTGACAACATTTTTCACACCAATTAAGTTGTTTTTACTAATCCTCATTTGGATCTGTCGTTAATATCACTTTTTTATTTATTAATAATAATTTGCTAAGTTAGCGTTAAATTTGTTGTGAAATTCTCAAGTTGATGAAATTATAAATTTTTTTTGGGTAAATTATAAATTACACCCTTAAAATTTGTAAGTGTTTGAATTTTACACTTTAACATTTCAAAATTTGAAATTTACTCTCTAAATTTTAGGGGTGTTTGAATTATACTTCCTAAAATTTGAGAGTGTTTGAATTTTACACCTTGAAATTTTAGAAACATCAGGTGTAAAATCTCACAAACTTTAGGAGTAAAATCCAAATTCTAAAACATAGGGATGTAAAATTTGAACATCCCAAAATTTCAAGGGGCAAAATTTAAATTCTAAAATTTAGATATAAAATCCAAATACCTCCAAATTTTAAGAGTGTGCAATTTACCCATTTTTTATATTAAAATAAATGAAACTAGCTTCATCACACGCGCTCCGCACATGTAATAAGACTTTTTTTTTTAAAGAATTTTTAAAAAACTAAAAATTAATATTGAAATTGAGTAAACTGCTTGTTTAGCGTATGCTAGTTTTAAGGAAGAAAAAAAATTGTATCAAACGTGCGTGCAATATATTTAAATAAAAAGTATACTAATTTTTATAATATAGAAGTTTCTCTAATAATATTTTAACCCTATTTTAATATTTTAAAAATAAAAATTATCTATAGAAGTATTTTTCACATTTTATGATTGAAGCAGAAGCAGCAAGTGGACGATATAAAACAAAACCTGAGAGAAGTTGAACAAAGCTTATCCAGTAATCTTGGAATTTCAAGATATTCATATGTTTTTTAACACTTATACCCTCCACGTGTCCTCCTAAAAAACGCACCGCCTTTCAATAAAAAGAAGAATCTCAACTGAAGCCCTAAAAATTTACAAAACCCCCTCAAACTGTGAAACTTCACAAACCAAAATCCAAAATCCAAAACCAGAAAACAGAAAGGAAAAAAAATGCTGAGGCTCGTATCGAAGAAGGTGCTAGGGCTAGCCTCACAGGAGGGGTCGGCGTTGTCGGCGTCACGGCCCGTCCAGGTGCTGCCACGTATGTACCACGAGAGGGTGATCGACCACTACGACAAGCCCCGCAACGTTGGATCGTTGGACAAGAACGATCCTACGGTGGGCACGGGCCTCGTCGGTGCACCCGCCTGTGGCGATGTCATGAAGCTCCAAATCAAGGTCGACGAGGTCACTGGGAAGATCGTCGATGCTCGCTTCAAGACCTTCGGTTGTGGCTCCGCTATCGCTTCCTCGTCTGTAGGTTCGTGTGCTGATTTGATTTGTTTGGTTGCTCAGAAAATTTGATTGAATTTTTCTTACGGTTTTTGTGCTTTATATGTTTATTATTTGAATTTGATTTTTGAGTAAGTTGAGGAAAATTGTTAATTAAAATTAGAAACTCAAGGTTTAAAATTTTGTGTTTATTGTTTAAAGTTTCGTAATTTATTGGGAAATAATTGATTTTCTCTTATTTTATTTGTTTTATAATCTATGAATTAATGTGAATTTATTTATTGTATGATTCTATTAAGATAAAAAGGGTAAATTTTTATAAGATTGTTGTTATAAGACTAGCTATGGTTCATGGTGTTAATGTTGGTGGATTAGTGAAAATACAAGGAAAGATAGGATTGGAAATGAGGAGATTCGCTTAAGGATAGGGTTGTCCAAAAAGATGGGAGGGAGTTGTTTGAGATGGTTTGGTTATGTCCAGAGGAGAGTGATTAGTGCATTAGTGAAAAAGAGTGTTGATTTAAGTTGAGGGAACGAAATAGGTAGAGGAAGAGAGATTAAAAATGACTTTAAAAGACGTGGTAAAAAATGACATGTTAACTAAGGGAGTAATAGAGATTATGACATTGGTTAGAATGAAATGGAAGAAAAGAATACATGTAGCCGACTTTGACCAGCTTGTTGAGGATTCATAGCGAACCCCAACATTATGGGACTAAGGCGCAGTTGTTGTTGTAGTTATTGTATATCTATGAAGTAATGTATGTCTTTGCTGTGTGTCTTGAAATTCAATGACATGCTAATGTTTGGTGAGAAAAATTATGCTAGGGTATGTGAATGATATTTTGCAACAAATACAATTGTACAAATTTGACGGAGACAGTTCTTCTGTATCTTCATAGGTTGTGGTGTTGTTAGGAAGGCTTTATCTTTGTATATATATTCGTGTTATTAAATTTGTTAGCTTTTAGGGCCAAGATGTTTGGCTTCTTTGCGCAACAACAACTACAGTTGCCCTCCTATCAGGATCTCTCTTTTAATGATCTTCTATGTTTACCATTGGGTTTGGGCCTATTTTTGAAAGGTAGTAGAATGCCAAAATCTTTACCATTTTATATAACTGCATCATCAAGGGCTCACTAATGAGACTGCCCCTTAAATGCTTCCACACTTCTGTTTTATTTAGGATAAGTGGCCATAGAAAGTATCTGAAACTTGGTCTGGAGTTAGAAATTGCTATGAAATATTTGTCTCTTTAACTGATTTGTCAAGTTTATGGAAGTTGCAGTTTGTGTCCTGCTTTAGCTTATTGTCCTTTTGTCATGGCATTGTGGCCTTTGTTATTGTAAGGGATTGTTCTAATTGCTCTCTGTCACAATTTTCAGCTTCTGAGTGGGTCAAGGGGAAACAATTGGAAGAAGTTGTGACCATTAAAAACACGTGAGTTCTGCGGTATTTCTCTGAATTTAAATGGAGTCCATGAATTCACTATTCCATTTTGTGCTTATTATGCCACTGTAATTATAATTATAGTTGTATGATCAGTTTTGTGTTGTGTTTTCATCTTTTGTGTGTTTCCATAATTACTTTTGCAGTTGATAATTGTGGAATTTTTCCCACTTTACGGTAAGTGCTATCCCTTTTGGTGGGAATAGGATCCTCTCCATTGAGAGTCCATTTCACAATTAAGATTTGATTTCTTGTATGATGTGGCACTAAATACACCTTTAGATTTATAATATTTAATCAAAACTATGAAACTGATCAATTTGAAAAGGATAGGATTTTTTCCTGTGTGAGTGTGTTGGATATATGGACATCACATGGACATTGGTGTTTTCTCAGGCATTTGATATGAATTATATGAGAATTGAGAAAACATTATGTTATGGCAGTATTACTGTATTTAGTAGAATTTGCAGTTAATGAAACTGGTATAAACGGAACGTTAGATTGTAGTAGATATATTTAGTTGGAACATGGGAATGAAGGTCAGTAGGAGTCTAGATTCCGTGTGATAGTCTGTAGGCTAGTAATTTGGAATAATTAAATCTTAAATTTTCTACTTCCGTAGAAAGAAATTGAAATTAGATGGTGGAAGTTAAAGTAAGACATAAAATGATTCCCGTTCATGTTTGTTTTTTAAGGAAGCAATGTATCTTGCCATCTATTCCAAATATGGTTTATGAGCATGCATACTATTTCAAACCAAGTATAACGAAGGGTTTATAAAGAGTTTTATGCTTAACTAAATTATGCTTTTTTGTATGTCCTAAGGGAAATTGCAAAATATCTTTCTCTGCCACCAGTGAAGCTGCACTGCAGCATGCTTGCTGAGGATGCTATCAAGGCTGCTGTTAAAGATTATGAAGCTAAACGTGCCAAATCAGATGGTAGTGCAACAGCAACACCTGCAGCAAAGGCCGCTGAGGCTTGAAGATGTTTGTGGATAAGGCCTCTGGTGCTTGATTATGCTTATGTACATTGATGACGAAAATTTCCGAGAGTGGATTTCTACATACTGATTATCTAGTAGTAATGTAATAATGAAATGTAAGAATAGCTCCAGAACAGACGTCTTGGATTTTAAGTTGTACCCTTTGAGTAAATTGGATATTAAAAAAAGTGTTCCCTCCCATCCACCCACCCCTTTCATTTCCTCAGGAATGTGAAGGAGGTTTGATTTTGTTATATTGTGTTACCACATATGGATGCCTGCTATCGCATATCAAATGTTTTTGATCTATTTATAGTATGAGGTTAAAACCCTAAAACTCGTGTGTTGAAATTTATATTTATAGAATGACTAGGGGGTTGTTTGGTTTTTAAAAAACCTTCACGCCTCACTCTATTTTCATTACTCATCATCCTGTAATTCATCACTTATCACTGAAAATATACAACTTCTTAAGGTTTTATGTTAAGTCCTTGTTTCTAATTTTGATAACTTAAAAAATTTTACTTTTTGTGGAACTCACGGATTGACTTTGTACAACTTTTACCTTTTTTTTTTTTTAAAAAAAAAAAAAAAAAAAAAAAAAAACAGATTTAACTATTTACATGCTGTGGGTTCTTCAAATATGTGTGTATTTACCAAAATATCATCATAACTCTATTTTCATAACTTGAACTTACCTAAAATGTGTTTTTAGTTTCCATAACTCATCACTAAAAAATTAAAGAATTGAGTGATGGAAACAAAAACTGAAAATACATCCAAACAAACTAATCAGCAGTGTGACCCCACCAATTTTGAGTTATAGGTGATGAAAATAGAGTTATAGGTGATGGAAACTAAAATTCCAAATAGCCCCTAGGGTTTTTTTTTCCTCCCAGAGCTTTTAACTTTAAAATGTGGGATGGTGTGGTTATATCATTACAGTTAGTTTAACTAGTAAAGTTTAATGTTGTCAAGTAAAAAATTTAAAATTTAAATGTAGTCTATATTTAAAAACAATTGATGTCTTGCCCTGATAATAATGTTCTGTCTGTTTTAATAGAAAACATTGTGTAAAAATAGTTTTTCATATTTTCTAATATTTAGTAGTATCAGAAAAAATGAATGAAAGGAAGACTATTTTTTTTTGTCAACATAAAAAGTATGACTTATTTTAGAGATTGTTTTCCACTAATTTTTTTTTAAAAAAAATATATATAATCTCACAGTAAGCTAAATAAGAGAAGTTAGGAGATTATTTTTCAACTCATTAAAAGTTACTATCAAATATAGAAAAGTGAAATAGTTTTATAGAAAGTAATTTTTGGAAGATGATTCATTTTATTAAAAATATTATTGCCGAAACAAATAGCGCATAAAAAACAATCATTATGGATCTAACATCATGGGTTAACACTGTATTGTATGTGCGGCCAAAATTTTGAACAAATGCGGTGTTGTCCTGCTCTCAACAACTGTGTGTTATTGAAAGGTGAAGTGCCATTGAGAAGCAACCATCGGATTGCTTCTCCAAAAAAAAATAGTCTAAAAGCGATCATGTAGGTGTTCACAAATGTAGTTAAAGCCTGTTACAGAGCAGTTTTCTGATAAAGGAAGCATTCCTTGAGAGAGTAAAAAAAAAAAAAAACCAACCAAGGTGCTTAGACTTTGAATTTGTATGATTCAGAAAGTGTCCCAAAGTTGGCTTTAAACTCTTCCACTAAATTCAAACACATGGTTGCTTTGACCAATAAAATACAAATAATGTCACATTTTTTAATCATATATAATCATATACTATATAATAAAAGTTGAGCTTAGAAGCCGTAATTTTGCCACATGACTTCACCAAATTATAGAAATTTTGTTAGATTTTTAAATATATATATATATATATAATTTTTTTTCTTATCTTCTTCTCCTATAATTTCTAAGTTGATAAAAATTTCAATTTGAATACAATCCAAATTCTTCATCTAATCCTTTTATTATTAATTTATCTATAATTTCTAAGTGATTTATTTAATTAGCAATACGAGATCTGCTTCATTTATGATTTATGAGTTCTAGCATTCCAAGGGATTAGAATTTTGGTTTCACACTAATTGTTCATATCAACATTAATTTTTTTTTTTTTTAAATCATAGTAAACGTATACAACTACTAATATCAACATTTAATTTAATTTTTTATTTTTTTAAAACACCTCATGGATAGACACAAAATTATAATTTTTCTTATTAATATTTTCTATACATCTCTATCAATTTTTTAGATAAATACAAAAACTTAGTTGTTGTTATCTTTTGTTTAAGTTACATATAATTCTTAATTAAACTGTGCATCGCACGCATATTACTAGTAATATATTAAAGTGGAAGCACAATAAATAATTCTAATTATATTCCAATTTTATGACAAGTGTACTTTTGATTGACCTATTTTTTCAAGTGTCTTTAGATTTTCAATGCACTATAATTTGATGCCAACTGTCATTCAAATTATACTCTTATTTGTATAAATTATATTCACATGCAAATTAATTCATCTAAACTTAAAAAGGAAGTGGGTTCAAATTAGCTCAACTGGTAAAATCTCTAATGGTTGAATACGAGATCTGGAGTTCAATCCCCACCTACACTAAAAACTTATTGATATTTTGGTCTGATGATAAAGAGTTATCATTAGGAGCGGACACCATAAGTTGAAACTCTCTAAAAAAAACTTAAAGAGGGAATGCCATGTATTGCACGTAAAGTATTGTATATAAGTTTTACCCATATAAAGTATACTTATATAAATTTGATATTGGATCATTTGAATTATGTAAGTTTGTAAATAAGTTTTTGAGATATCAAATTAGTGTTTGTAATTTATTGATAATATAAATAGTTCATTTCATATAAAAAATTAAATCTATTTTCAATAATGAGGTTGGTAAATCTAATTTTTATAAGTTCATATACAAAATCATTCTATTTAAGAAACTTAGATGATGTTATTTTTAGATTATTAGTTGATGGATAATTAAAAAGTGTTTATCATCCATATGAGTCATCCACAAGAACAAGGATCATCCAAGATAATAATATGGAAGGAAGAGGAAAAAACGATATGATCAAGGAAAGAGGTCGTTTAAGGAAGATAGATCATCGACATGACAAGAGAGTATATATAAATGACCAATGAAGACTTAGTAAATTCTAGGGTGTTCTCTGCAAACCAATAATAGTTGCATCACGGTCCACTATTTTGAGACGTGTGGTGAATTTTTAGAAATTTGCTCCACTCTCCCCACTAAGTCCACACATCTCCCACGATGTTAGTGGCGATTAAACAAGTAGACTCACTCCAAACTCTCTATAAAAAAGACCAAACCACACCAAACCAAGGTACGCACTATTATTCATCCACTTATCATACTTGAGTACTAGAGAAAAATTGACTTAACTGTCTAAGGATCCTTGACCGGTTTACTCCAGTCACATTCGATAGTCTTTCTTTCTTTTTTCAAGTTGTTGATCCATCGTTGAAGTTCGAAGCATATGGTTTACTGATTTCTTACATCATCTTTTTATTTGTTAGGGATAAAATATTTTAGTTGTGGTATTTATTATATGTGTGAAAAGAATAAGTCAATAAAATAGCAAATGAACAAACTCAATCTTGTTTGACAAAAAACTAAACCAAGCCTAAATATGCATTATAGGCTATTGATAAACTCAATTCTAAATAAAATAAAATTACTAAGTTTGAAATTTTTATATTTGGTTAAGCAATACTCATTTATAGTTGTATTTGGGTGAGAACACTAATTAGTGGTGGAAATGGGTTTTGTATGGTTGCCTTTAATGAGAAGCTGTTGATAAACATGTGAGATGCCAGAGAAAAATTAGAGAGATAAGTAATAAAGAAAGAATTAAAAAAAATATCTATTTATTTTGGGTGAAAAAAATATGATTTAAAAAAAAAAAAACTAAAAAATAGAGAATTTGACGTACATACAAGAAAAATTGGTCAGCAAAATAAAATAGGGGAAAAAGGAGGGTTTTTTTTTTTATTAACCAAAAAAAAAAAGTCTAGTTAAAGCAGGGGCGGAGGGAGGGGGGAAGTGCCCCTGAACTTTCACATTTTTTACTAATAATATTATAATAACCTGAAATACCTTATTTGCCCCCCTAACACAAAAGACAAAAACATACATTTCCTAGTAGTAGTAGATTTCTACTCCTACCTTCTATAATATAAAACCGTGGGTCCCACTTGGTAAGGATTAAAAAAATAATAATAATAATAACTTTGCTATACCTACACTGAATAGAAATCAGTACTAGCACAGAATTTAAAAAAAAATATATATATATATATATATATAGGGTCCGGTTAATGTGTGCTCTTAGGGCACACATTAAGCTTTCTATTTTTGGAAATATTTTCTCAGAAATTGAAAAAGTTGTCATTACTTTTTCAATTCTCGAGAAAATTTTTTCCAAAAATGAAAATTAATGTGCGCCCTAAGGGCACTGTAGGGGGAAAAGCCCAGCCATACATAGTGGGCCTAAAGCCTAATGTGAAGGTTATTATATGTCCGAAAAGGTTAAAATTGTCGAGGGGTACTTCGCGTGAAAGAAGGATACATGGGGACGAAGAAACTCCGTCCAAAGAGAGCATCAGTGTTCCGAAGAGATCATTATCCTTGGATGAAAGGATTTTGGGTCATGTAAATATCTGGGGAGTTCGAATGAATTTACTAGTGACTTCAGCAATCTAGATAAACTTTAGACACGCCTGGAGATAAAAGGAACGGAGAAATATTTAAAAGGAAAAGCTGCTACCACCGTATTAAATGCACTGTAACAACTTTTCTGGCCGCATTTATGTGAAGAAGACCCTTGAGCAGTGTAACTTCAGCTACCACCACTCACAAAAAGCTGAGAGAGATACATGACATGACATGCACTCAAGTAGGGAGCTAGATGAAGAACAAGTGGACGATGGGGATGATGGGTGAGGATGCTATATAAAGAAGAAGGGCTCCTAATAAAAGGGAAGGAGAAAGAGAAGGAGAAAGAAAAGGGGAAAAAAGAAAAATGAGAGGTCTGACTGTAACTCTAAGAATTGTAACCTGTATTCAATTTATCATAAGTCTTTTCGGACTTGAACTTATTTGATTTTTACATGTATTTTCATGCTGGTTTATACTAGGACGTTGTGATCAACCGTTATAAGCTCCACAGTCAACCTAGCTCTATTATCCACACTCTACAAATTTATTGTTTTTGGGCTTGGGCCACAAATCCAAACCCTACAATTGGCGCCGTCTGTGGAAAGAGCTTGAGTAGAAGTGGAAACAATAGTTGATAATGGCTGAACCAGGGCAACAACTAGCAGAATCTGGGGCGTCCCAACACATAGACCATTTTCTCAATCTGGAGCAGAGACAAGATCGTGAAGGTAGCGTGCATACTACGCACCCTAAACGAAATCAACCGCATGGAGGAATTCACATGTCTCATGCAGAGAAGAACAACATGCAACTGGAAATTGAGGGGTTAAGGAGGGAGTTGCGCCATGCAAAAAGAAAACGTTTTTCTTCGCATTCTGATGAGGATTGGGGTGACGAGCAAGATGTCACTTACGAGCAGAGGTCTCGAACACCAATTAGTGAATCCTTTTCATACGAAGAGGAGCACCGTCGCAAAAAGCAACCTCAGAGCCCATCACTTGGAGGGGTAGGGAACGATGCTATGAGTAAGGTTTTGAATCAAATCTCTAGGTCACCCTTCACGCACAGGATTGAAGGAGCGAGACTTCCTCGGCATTTTAACCAGCCAACCTTTACCATTTATAATGGTAAAACAGACCCTGTGGAGCATGTGAGCCACTTTAATCAAATGATGGCTGTCTATTCCAGAGATGAAGCTTTGATGTGTAAGGTCTTCCCTTCCAGTCTTGGACCGGTTGCAATGAGGTGGTTCGACAGCCTGAAAGCAGATTCCATCAATTCCTACCAAGAGCTCACTCAAGCTTTTGGTTTACGTTTTGTCACCTGTCAAAGAGTGGCCAGGCCCTTATCTTCTCTGCTATCCTTGAGCATGCATGAAGGTGAGACCCTGAAAGCGTACTTAGATAGGTATTGGGAGATGTTTAATGATATGGAGGGCAACTTTGATGCAATGGCCCTTGACACGTTCAAGCTCGGCCTCCCTATTAACCACGGTTTGAGGACGTCCTTGTCCGGTAAACCTGTTACTAACATGCGTCAGCTTATGGACCGTATTGAAAAATACAAAAGGGTTGAAGAATATCAGCAACAAGGGAAGGGTAAGGACAAGGTTATCCCCCAAAAGAGGAAGGATTTCAAGTCGGTCACCAAATTTTGAAAAAGATCAAGAATGAACCATTCTTTAAGTGGCCGAGTAAGATGGTGGGGAATCTTAAGAGGCACAATCACAATCTCTACTGTCAATACCACCAAGACTATGGGCATGCCACTAAAGATTGCAGAGGTCTGTGGAATCATTTGGACCAACTGGTCCGTGAAGGTAAATTGAGGCACCTCTTGCATCACTCCAATGGCCGAGGAGGTCAAATGAATTATGAACCCCAAAGGGATGACTCTTTGAAACTTTCATTGGGAACTATTAACTTCATTTTCGCAGTATCGGGAAGAGTAGGGTCCTGGCCATCTAAGGTTATGTCAGTAGCTCGATTACCGGCAGGGGACTTTGGTCGAGATCCGAGGAGACCTAGACATGTTATCCAGCCAGTTTTAGGCTTTTCGGACGAAGATAATTTTGGAATCATCCAACCCCATGATGACGCTTTGGTAGTCACCCTTAGAATTGGAGGATATGATGTGAAGAGGGTAATGGTAGACCAGGGTAGCGCTGTGGAGATAATGTACCCTGACCTGTACAGGGGGCTGAACCTCAAACCTGACGACTTAACATTGTACTGTTTTCCCTTGGTTAGCTTCGAGGGAAGAATTGTCATCCCGAAGGGCCAGATACGGTTGCCTGTACAGACTGGCTCGAAAGTAGTGGAAGTAGACTTCATTGTCGTAGATGTATATTCCCCTTATACAGCAATTGTAGCCAGACTTTGGCTACATATGCTAGGGACTGTTTCCTCTACTTTACATCAAAAAGTTAAATATCCATCCGAAGGGCGAGTTTATGAAATCCGTGGAGATCAATCCTCAGCCATACAATGCTTGGTGGCTGCCATCCAGCACAAGCCCGAAACCGAGTCCTCGACCAGGGCCGAGGGAGACTTATAGCAGTTAAAAAGTTGGGTATCCCCCGTCGAAGATTTAGATAAAGGCGTTAGATGTGAGGATTTAGTAAAAGTTCTAATTGGGGACGATCCTGAAAGGTTCTTTCAGGTTGGATCTCAGATACCTCAACCAGAAAAAGAAGAGCTAATTGAGTTACTTAAGAGAAATCTTGATGTATTTGCCTTGAATGCTTACGAAGCCCCAAGAGTGGATCTAGAGTTCATTTACCACCATCTGAGGGACGACCTACTGATTGTCCCCAAGAAGCAGTTTCTTCGACGCCCATCTAAAGAACATGTAGATGCAGTTAAAGAAGAAGTAACGAAGCTCAAACAGGCTGGAGCTATTAAAGAAGTTTTTTACCTTGAGTGGTTAGCAAATACTGTGGTGGTGAAGAAGAAGAGCGAGAGATAGTGAGTCTGTGTAGATTTCACCGACTTAAATAAGGCTTGTCCTAAGGATCTTTTCCCCATGCCGAAGATTGATCAGCTAGTAGATGCTACTGTTGGCCATCATTGGATGAGTTTCTTGGATGCTTTCCAAGGCTACCATCAAATACCGTTAGCCCCAGATGACTAGGAGAAGACCGTTTTTGTTACTCCTACTGGTAATTACCATTATAAAGTGTGTCATTCGGTCTGAAAAATGCAGGCTCTACTTACCAGAGATTGATGACAAGGATGTTTGAATCACAGTTAGACAAAAGTATTGAGGTCTATATAGATGACATGGTGGTAAAAAGCAAAGTCGTTTCTGAGCATGTGAAGGACCTTGACAACACTTTTGAAATCCTAAGAAGGCACAAGTTACGTCTGAACGCTTCCAAATGCTCATTTGGTGTAGGGTCAGGCAAATTCTTGGGTTACATGGTGACACACAGGGGAATTGAGGTTAACCCCGATCAGATAAAGGCTATTCAAAATCTACAGCCTACTCGAAATCTGAAAGAGATTCAGAAGTTAACAGGGATGACAGCTGCCCTAACCCGGTTCATCTCTCGGTCCACGGATAGGTGTAAAATTTTCTTCTCACTGATCAACAAATGGAAAGGGTTTGAATGGACTGAAGAATGTGCTTCGGCCTTTCAACAACTCAAAGACTACTTGGCTCGGCCACCAATTATGTCTAGCCCTGAATCGGATGAGGTCCTGTTTGCCTATATTGCTGTGGTTCCCTATGCTGTAAGTTTAGTACTGATATGAGTGAATCAAGGTGTGCAAATGCCAGTTTACTATATGAGTAAATCTCTCCATGAGGCTGAGATTAGGTACTTGCCACTGGAGAAAGCTATCTTGGCAGTAGTACTCGAAACACGAAAATTGCCCCATTACTTCCAAGCACATACGGTCGTCGTGCTCACACAACTCCCGCTTAAATCCGTACTTCAAGTGCCGACTACACAGGGAGAATAGCAAGTGGGGCACTATCCTAGGGGCTTTCGATATCAAATACATGCCTCGCACTTTAGTCAATGGGCAAATCCTTGCAGATCTGGTGGCCGAGTTTACAGAACCTAGTTTAGAAGAAATAATGGCAGAGAATAATATGGATGAAAAATCGGTTGGCATGATTTCTCAACAAGGCCCTTCCCGCTGGAAAGTGTATGTGGATGGCGCAGTGAACCAGAAATGTTATGGAATGGGGCTAGTATTGATATCTCCTGAGAGAATCATCATTGAAAAATCGTTAAGTCTATATTTCTTGACAACAAATAATGAGGCAGAGTACGAAGCCCTATTGGTGGGAATGTCTATGGTCCAAAGGATGGGAGGAAAGGCAGTGGAGTTGTTCTCGGACTTAAGGTTAGTTGTGGGTCAAGTACAGGGGGAGTTTGAGGCGAAGGATGAAAGGATGTAGGGATACTTGAGCCGAGTTAAATGTCTGCAGTCTGAATTCGAATTTTTCAGCTTGCTGCCTATTCCTAGAAGTGGTAACGCATATGTTGATTCTCTGGCCACACTCGCTATCTCTTCGGCGCAAAATTTGCCAAGAGTCATCCTTGTCGAGGACTTGCATGGGCCTACCGAGGCAAGAAGAGATGCAGTCCAAGTTCACCAAATCAGAACCGGGCTCTGCTGGATGGACCTTATAGTCAAATTCTTGAAAAAAGATATTCTGCCTGAAGAAAAGGGGGAAGCTGACAAAATTCGGAGGAAGGTGACCAGATTCTAACTATTCGAAAACCAAAAATTATACAAACGCTCCTATTCAGGACTATACCTGTTAGGTATGCATCCTGAAGCGACTGAGTTGTTACTAGAGGAGTTGCATGAAAGAATTTGTGGAAGTCACACCGGAGGTAGATCTTTAGCTCACCGAGCCATTACTCAAGATTATTGGTGGCCGAATATGCAAAAAAAAGCTCATGAGTATGTTAAGAATTGCAATCAATGTCAACGATTTGCGCCGAACATACACCAACCAGGTGGAGTCCTCAACCCACTATCTAGTCCATGGCCGTTTGCTCAATAGGGCTTAAATATAGTGGGTCCATTCCCAAAAGCCGCAAGAAACAAGAAGTACCTCCTGGTCAGCATAGACTATTTCACCAAATGGGTTGAAGCTGAACCTCTGGCCAACATTCGAGAAGTAGATGTGCGGAGATTTGTATGAAAGAATATTATTACTCGTTTTGAAGTTCCTCATATTCTCATCTGGGACAATGGCCTACAGTTCGATAGTAAAGCATTTCGAAATTATTGTAGCGAACTGGGAATCACGAACAGATACTCCGCCCCTACCTATCCCCAGGGGAACAGACAAGCAGAAGCAGTTAACAAAGTCATAGTCAATGGATTGAAGAAGAGATTAGACGATGCGAAGGGCAAGTGGGTGGAAGAGTTGCCACACGTACTTTGGGCTTACAGAATCACACCTCGCAAATCTACTAGAAAAACCCCTTTCTCGATGACTTATGGGGCTGAAGCTGTCATCTCTCTGGAAACTGGGTTCCTAACTCTGAAAACCAGTTCGTTCAGCCTGATCAGCAACAATGACCTACTAGAAAGGAGTTTGGACTTGATTGAGAAAATGAGAGAAAATGCAATGGTTCAATTGGCACATTACCAACAAAAGCTCAGGCAAGGCTATGATGCCAACATAAGGCTAAGGCCTCTAGAACCTGGTGATTTGGTACTCAGGAAAGTTGTGGGCACTGTAAAAAACTCAACCTGGGGGAAGTTAGGACCCAGTTGGGAAGGGCCATATCGTATCACTTTAGAGGCTGGCATTGGGGCATATTTCCTGGAGGACTTAGATAGTCATGTAATACCGCGCCCTTGGAATGTAAATAACCTCAAAAGGTACTATTATTAATCAAATCTTCTTTTTAATCACTATGACAATTCGTCATCCTTATCGGTTCTCTAAGTATTTAAACTTAAATCTAATCATGCATGTAGTCCTCGGACCAGATGATTTGGGTTAGTTAACACTCCTTAACGGTTCTACAAGTGTTTAAATTTAAATCCAATCATGCCTGTAGTACTCGGACCAAATAATTTGGGTTAGTTAACACTGCTTAACGGTTCTACAAGTGTTTAAACTTAAATCCAATCATGCCTGTAATCCTCGAACCAAATGATTTGGGTTAGTTAAAACTCCTTAACGGTTCTACAAGTATGTAAACTTAAATCCAATCATACCTGTAGTCCTCGGATCAGATGATTTGGATTAATTAACACTCCTTCACATGCTTGCAATCCTCGGATCAGATAGTGTGGGTTAGTTAACACCTCTGCGTAGTTATTGTTATTGAAGTTTAACTCTGGAATGAGTCTTGCCTAACGTTCTTGAATGTGTTTAAATTAACTCTAACTTATGTTAAGCCTTCTTTGTGTATGTTCGAAAAAACCTGTGAAGCTTTTATAACACTCGTTGCATTCATTATTTAGTAGTAGTTCCTATACAAACTGCTCTTTTCAGTGTCAATTTTAGTTATGTACATTATCAGCATGATATGGTGATTATATTTACCTACATTACCATAATTACAAAGTACAGTTATTTATAGCAAAAGCAAGTTATATAATATGCAACAAAGACACCAAAAGTAAAAGAGAAACCGTTTCATTGATCAAAAGATGATAGTTTACAATCCCTTACATAAAAGAAAAACAAGAACAAGTAAAATAATAATAATAATAATAATAAAAAACCTAAGTATCTAAGTTTTTGCTTGAGGGACCACAGGGTCGGCAGCCTGGCTTGTCCGAGTTGCAGTAGCTTTTAGGGCTTGGTCCTTGGGCTCTGAAAAGGTCTTCTCTTTTTCTAAGCCCTCGCCCTTATCCTTGGGTGGCTCAGCTAGTTTGCTTTGATCACCTGGCTGACCAGACTCCTTGGAGGCCTCAAGGGTGGTTGGAGGAACTTGGCTGACCAAGGATTGCTCCGAAACCTCTAGGAGTTGTGTTGGAGAGGGGGGATCAGACTCTGAGAGCTCTCGGATGTCAGGGTCGTAGTATATGCTCCTAGGCAGCCTCAGTTCCAAGTTGGCAGGCACCCCAGCAGCATCTAGTGCCTTGCCCCATGTTATATCGTAGTAGTCTCGGCTGACCGAGACAAACTGCTCAGTTAGGCCCTTTTCGGTCACCTCCACTTCCAGTTGGTACGCTGCTTTCTTTTCAGCCTCGGTCGCCTTCTTGGCCAATTGAGCATTCCTCTTAGCTACCTTGGCAGTCTCCCTAGCCTTTTGGAGTTCGGCGCGAAGTTTCTTCACAAGCGCTTTCTTAGTTACCAGATTGGTTTGAGTCTCATTTAGCAGCTGGCGTTGGGCTTCGGCCTGGCTCTCGGCATTTCGCAGGCCAGCATTGAGGCTGTTCCTTTCATTGGTTACCTTTTTGAACTGCTGAGAGAGTTGAGAAAACTCTTCCTTCAAGCTGCCCAAAGTTCTCTCTGCCTCGGACCAAGAGTGGGCCTCTGCTTGGGCTTCGACATATGCCTTTTTATTCCATTCTTCGGCCATGAAGACTTGCTGGGTAATCTGCATAATAAAATGAGAGAGTTAGCATAAAACAAGCAAAAAATTAACACACCAAACCGAAGAGCTGGTTTAACTCACTTACTATGGCCAGGTCCCTCTTCAGGGACATGAAGAGTTCATACTGGCTAAAGCGCCTGTATGACTCCATATCTTGGGGAAGGAGCAGTGGTTGCTCCAAGGCCTCAGCTACCAGTCCTACTCTTCCCCCATCATAGTTTCTAAGGGAAGTATCCCAAGAAATAAGAGTGCCGTCCAACTCCAACTTGGGAGACCATGTGCGTGGCCCTCAGCGCACATCAGCAACAGGAGGCTCATCCTGGCTCTCAGTGGATGAGGCCCTTTTGCTCCGGTGGTCTCTCGCCACCTTCTGTTCCTTGGTTGTCTTTGGTGGCACCGCCACCTCCCTCTCTTCAATCTCGAGGGGCTTTTTCTTCTTCAGGTTCGGCACGGGCTTTAAGCCGAGATCAGGAACCTGAGGTGGCAGTGGAGGAAAACTCACCACTAGTTGGGAAGTCCCAGTGCCTTTCGGCTCGGCCTTCTTGCCCCTGTTCCTCATTTACGCCTTCAGGTCTGACATATTTTCCTCTTCCGAAGAGTTGTCTGGAAGGGCAGTTATCAGAATAGGAGGATGGACACTGGATTGCCTATCAATCTCCTCCTCGGAGTCTGAAGATGGTATCACTTGAACCCCTCCTGAAGCTTCCCTTTCGAAGTTAAATTTGTTTATTTGCTCCTTTAGTGAGGAGGTCGAAGAGCCAACTCTTTCGCCTGCAACCACTAGTTCAAGGGGCATTTGCTGAACCGGCTAGACTAGCAATGGTACTCCCTGCGGGTTCGGATGTGGCACTGGAGGAAGATCAAATGGAGCCAAAAAATCCTTTTGACCAACGTCGATTCGGTTGAGGCGATGGTCTCCTTGTCTTATCGCATTCCCGACCGGCTGCAAATCAGATGGTTTGGACGTATAACCGAGGATGAGGGGAACCGATTGGAGTTGCCCGTCTTCACTCACAAAAATCTCCGACCGGAACAAGTAGTTGAGCACGGCGGTGTTGGTAAGACTCAGCCGAGGAGAAACGTTTCTTTTATCTGTCAACATCACAACAAAATTTAATCAGAAACTTGACAACAGCAAGACCGAAGAGACTAAGTTGCAAAGAAAGATCAATCCTAAAGCTAATGTTAGCAAGCCTAAATCTAAGATGCACCCATCTGGCTCTCCGGGCGTGGTTGGGTAATGAAAACTGTCGTGCCAAGCACCCGAGATGATCAGATAATCGTCTTTCATCCCTTTGTTAGACTTGGGAAGGCAGGAGACGAGCCTAACAGCGTCGGATCGGGATTTCAAATAATATCCCGCTCTTTTCTGACTGTGGACCTCGTACATATGCACCACGTCTAGCCAGGTGAGTCCCAAGCCCAAATGGCGGTTCAGATCATCGACGGCCCCTAAAATCCTAAAAACGTTGGGCGCACATTGCTCGGGGCTAAAGCTATAGTTTCGAAGATAGTTAGTGGTGATAGGACCCATAGGAATCGTCATTCCTCCTTCCAGGAAGGCAATGATGGGGATTATCACTTCACCCTCTTTCCGATCTGTTAGGACTTTTTCTGGGGGGCTATATCTCAAACCCACATCTTCTAATATGCGGTATGTGGCTCTAAACTTCTCCATCTAAGCGAAACTGTCCACCAGATACTGATACCTATCCATCCTAAACAAACGAGATAGGAGGAACTCTAAATGCAGTTACTAGGAGGCGACTACTCAAAGGACAAAAAGGGTGTCCGAGGAGAAGAGTAAAGATGAATATATGAAGACTTACACGAACCGGATCGGAAGATGATATTTGAGCTTGTGGAGATGCTTGTAGATTTGAGATGTGATTGTCGTAGAGTCTGATCGATTTGAATGCCTCTGTTCGCTAGAAATTCTGAAAATATGTAAAGAAAGAGAGGAAAAACCTCCTCTATGGCTTTATATAGAGAAAAATGAAGAGGAAGGAGTTATCCCGCCCAAATTCCGAGGAAGAATCATGTCCGATGGATTAGTAGTCCACCGTTAAATGGCAAAGACAAAACGCCACCTGGAGTAACTAATGGTACTTTGGAAACCTTGAAACAGCAACAGCAATTATGAAGTGCGCAAATTCATGCTCCTACACGGGTGAACTAAGATATTTTTGCATTTCTTATTTTTATTTTGTAGCAAATCAAAATTTTATTTTTTCCTCTTTAGAGGCAAAGGAAAAATTAAAATTTTAAGGGGCTATTGTGGGGGGAAAAGCCCAGCCATACATAGTGGGCTTAAAGCTCAATGTGAAGGTTATTGTATGTCCGAAGAGACTAAAATTGTCGAGGGGTACTTCGCGTGAAAGAATGATACATGGGGACGAAGAAACTCCGTCCGAAAAGAGCATCAGTATTCCGAAGAGATCATTATCCTCAGATGAAAGGATTTTGGGTCATGTAAATATCTGGGGCGTTCGAATGAATTTACTTGTGACTTCAGCAATCTAAATAAACTTTAGACATGCCTGGAGATAAGAGGAATAGAAAAATATCTAAAAGAAAAAACTGACACCACTATATTAAATGCACTGCAACAACTTTTCTAGCCGCATTTATGTGAAGAAGACCTCTGAACAGTGTAACTTCAGCTACCGCCACTCACAAAAAGCTGAGGGAGATACATGACATGACATACACTCAAGTAGGAAGCTAGATGAAGAACAAGTGGACGATGAGGATGATTGGTGAGGGTGCTATATAAAGAAGAAGGGGTCCTAATAAAAGGGAAGAAGAAAGAGAAGGAGAAAGAGAATGAGAAAGAAGATGAGAAAGAAAAGGAGAAAAAGGAGAAAAAAGAAAAAGGAAAAGTCTGACTGTAACCCTAAGAATTGTAACCTGTATTCAATTTATCATAAGTCTCTTCGGACTTGAACTTATTTGATTTTTACGTGTATTTTCATACTGGTTTATACTGGGACATTGTGATCAACCGTTATAAGCTCCATAGTCAACCTAACTTTATCATCCACACTTTACAAATTTATTGTTTTTGGGCTTGGGCCACAAATCCAAACCCTATAGGCACACATTAGTAAAATCCATATATATATATATATATAATGCAAACAAAGTACGCTTCCCATCAAAAATAGAAAATTTTATTTCCATACCAGTCTGTTTTTTTTACCTCAAAGTTTTTGTGAAGTTTTTAAAAGCATTTAAGTTGGGTTTTTAAGTCACACATTCAAATATTCATTGGCATGTATACTCTTAATACTTTTGATTTATTTATTTTTATTTTTTTTGAAGAATCAAATTATATGTTTAAACTATTTAAATTTAGATGGATCTCTTTATTAGACTATTTTTAACCATAAATTTATAATTCAACTTATATGTTTAAATTATTTGTATTTATAATGATCTCTTAATTTGATTATTCTTAAACATAAATTGTAATTTTTTATTTATTTTAATGATATGACATATATATTTGAAGTTAATTGACATATAGTTGTTTATTTATTATGTTATTAATATTGATTAATTTTTACTTTTAATCTTGTCTTTTAATTTTGCACATCGACCTAAATTCCTAACTCTGCCACTGAGTTAAAGGGTGCCTTAAAAGCATTTAATTTATTTAAGAAAATTTTGATACCACTTTTACGAAAAATATAAAAAATTGTCAAAAAGATAAGTCATTTTTTTCCATAATTTTTTTTATAAATTTTATAAACAAATTCCATATAATAAAAATTTTGTATACTCCAATATAAATGCTCTCACCCAATTATAATTTTATGTCATTTACTCTTTTTAAACCTTCGTCCAATTTCTATTTTGAATAATTTGGCTTATATTCATCCAATATATCAAATCGAGAAATGTTATATTTACAATATTTTAAAAAAAAATTATATATATATATATATATTTTAAGAAACACGAGAAATTAAAATTTTCAGTTATTAGTATTTTAATTTAAACTTATTACTTTATAGTTAATATTTAGGATTTATTGTGACGTACATACATTCCACATGTGGAGTCAGCAATGAGCGTAGGAAGCACACAATTTTAGACAAAATGCAATGTTTGTCCTGATCTGGCGTAACCCTCACGCGCTTCCATGCAACTATGAAAAGACACCAAACAGACCAAGATTTCACCAAACCCACTCATCAGGTCCGAAGTTAACGTTCACAGCTAACAGGAACACGAAGTTGGCTGTGTGTTGTGTTCTCTCAAATTCCAATTCTCCTGGTCTTACTTTCTTACTTGTCTTTGTGTTTTCACCAACAAATTTCTTCACCCATTTAAGTAAGAACCACTGTTTAAGATCCAAAACTTTTTAACACCGTTTCTTTTATTGTTGTTGTTGTTTCTTGTTTGTTATTAGCTTCAAATTCAGTTCAATCAGTCATTTTCACTTCCTCACCTAAACCCCATATTTTTATTAATTTTTAAATTATTTTATTTTATTAATCTTTCTCTTTTATAAATAATAATAAAAAAATTCATGGGGATTTTTAGTAGCCTAGTAGGATTCTCCTACTATAAGAGAGATTGGAGTTTTTAATCAATATCTATCTTCATTATTTAATGTTAACTATCTTTTTCGGCTGGTCCAGTGCTGTACTAAATGCATTAAATTTCAATAACTATATCTATCAATTAATAAATAATTAAAAGAATTTCATCTTTTGTTTTTAGGAGATTTTTTCATCTGGGTGTTAATTATATTTATCATTTCTGAAAAAAAGTTTATATTTTTACTGCATTTCTAATAAAAACTTACAATTTTAGTTCTGAAAAATGAAATGGGTTTTGCCTATTTTTTTTTTTTCTTGGGTTTTGTTTGACTCCTTACGTTGAATTTTAGACTTTTTAGTACCTGGGATATTTATTTAGACAAATTTGTCATTGTTTTTGTTTTTTTTTGTTGGAGTATAGAGACAAAGTGAGCGAGTAGGAGTCTGACCAAACACGGACAGTTGGGTTGCGTGGAGGGTTAGGCAGTAGCTGCGTGGGGAGGAATTTTGGGATTAATGGCTAATCTAACAGAGGACCCAGTTCTTGAAATTAACGGTATAAAGGTAAAGGAGGAGGATACGAATTTGGCTATAGACAACAAGGTGGTAGTAAGAGAGGAAGGTCAAGGTGAGAGAGATATGTCTCCTCCAGGAGGCAATTCTATTCACAGGTCAGGTTCAAGGCCTCAGCTTGACCTTAGCAAGGCTGCAATTGAAGGCAATTTTGAGGAGAAGGATCCCATAATTTTGTTGCCTAATCAGTCTGATGACATTTCTCATCTGGCTGTAGACCTTGGAGGTATAAATATTTCACCTTTGTGTTTTTTCTTAAGGGCTATGTGTTCTTGTGATAGAATGATGAAAAAGAATACATGTGGTTGACTTTGAGCCGTCTCCAAAACGTTTGGGACTAAGGCTTGATTGTGGTCGTATTTGTTGATTTTGTGTTGTTTCTTTCTCTTTTGGGTTGTTGTGAATGTTGCTTTTCACGTGTTTGTAGTTTTGTATATAACATTCTTGCATTCATGTTTGTTTTTTACTTTTTCCCTATGAATGGTTTTTTGGGACACTACACTGCTATTCTATTTCTTGGTTTCCCATTACTGTGTTTTCTTTATAGTGAGAATATATTTATCCTCACTTTTCATTGCCTTTGTGGGGAAGGAGAAATGTTTCTTGAGTGCCACCATTTGTTGCGCGATTACTGCCAATAAATTAATGAATGTTTGTGCTTTTGAACTTCAATGGACAACATGATGCAGGGTTAATGCTAATGAACATAACTCCAATGTGATCAATACTACTTTATTTGCAGGAAATAACAGTCTTTTTACCTTATATGCTTGGCTGCAAGAAACTACATTTAGCCTTGTACCCCCCACCACTTCTCTCTTGCGAAGTTATTTGTCAATAAATACTTATCAATTACCTTTTATCTTCTTGAATAAACTTTAAAAGTGTCAAGTATGACTGTTTCAATTGTAAATAACGGGTCCCCTGCTATCTTTACAACTTACAACTATCTTCTTGATAAATGTTCAAGTTTGTTAGAACTCTCTTGAAGATTGACTGGAATTTAAGATTCCTCTGTGAATTATTGGCAGGGTCACTCATCAAGTTGGTCTACTTTTCAAGACATGAGGACCGATCAAGTAATGATAAGAGGAAGAAGACTTTGAAGGAGAGATTAGGGATTTCAAATGGTAGTAGGAGAAGCTACCCTATTCTTGGTGGGAGGCTTCATTTTGTGAAGTTTGAGACAAACAAAATTAACGAGTGCTTAGACTTTATTTCTTCCAAGCAGCTTCACTGTGGTGGTATTTCGCTGCATTCTTCCTTATCATCCTGCTTTTGTCATCATTATTTACTGTTAAACAGAGTAGAATGTACCAGCTTGTCGAATTATATTTTTTGATTTCTACTAGTTTATGTGACTATATTTAAGTTGCTTACATTCATTTTCATTATTTTCCCTCCTTTTTGGGGATAATGTGATATTCTCTTGTTGATAGGAATGGATTCGCGTTGGCATTCTGAGCTCCCAGCCGATAACAATGCTGTTATCAAGGTAAAATTCTGTTGAGCACTTTCAGCATCTCAAAAGCTGGTTGCATTTTGTACTGCCTTATGGAATAAAACACCTCAAGGCAGGGCTTTAAAAATTTTACACACTATTGTACGGAATGAGATAAATTATGCATTAATTAGATTTTAGAGTTACCAATACAAAAAGTAACATTTGAGACTAATTTTCCTCTAGATCTGGATTTATTTGATCAACATTTAGCTACTTTTCCTTGTAGTTAGAAACAATATATTCAAAAAATTGCACCCCATAAGATTGCAATATCATTCCATTAATTGGTTATGCATTCACACTTTATAAAGCCCATTTTGCTTGTAATATGCTTCCTGGCTCTAAGGTCCTCCTCCCATTGACAACCCATTCATTTGGCATAAACATGAATCAGTCTTGTTTTCCTTACACTCCTCTTCTTTTCATTCATTGTCAAGGTAATTATTCTATGAATTCTTTATTTTAGAAATCCTCCGAAATTGTCATATTTTTTCCTTAATTGGCACTTGCAAGTTCTTGATTCTTCAATCATGATTGTGATTGTACAGCAGTCATCAGTTTCAAAGTTGGAAAACTGTTCAATTAAGGCATGGGTTATCTGAATTTTTTGAATTTGGTGGATTTTTTGTCATTCTTTTCACACATGCTTTATCAACAAGTTGATTATTGTGTGAAGGCCACAGGTGGTGGGGCATACAAGTTTGCAGATCTCTTTAAGGAAAGGCTTGGTGTTAGCCTGGACAAAGAAGATGAGATGGATTGTCTTGTGGCAGGAGCAAATTTTTTGCTTAAGGTGGAAAATTCTATTTCTTTCTTATGTATCGCTTAGAATGTGCTTGTTGGTATGTTATTTTTTATTATTTAATTGGTAAGTGACACAAGCATGAAGTGGATTTGTGTATTTTGTATTAGGGAAAAGAATTAATTTGATAATTAGTAATGAACAAGTAAGTTACATACCTTTTCTCCTTTCTAACCCAATACTTCTGGTATCATGATTGAAAGCTTTGAATTAGCATTAGTTTTGGATTTGTGGTTGGATTCTATTTTGTTTCACATTCTACAGCATGAAAGACCTAAGTATACATAATGTTATATTCATATCTGAGCTCCTTATTGGAATTTTCTAGTGGACATAAAATGTTTGAGAAATTAATTTAGTAGTTCTAGGCAGATGGTTTAATGTTCATAATACTTACCCCATTACAAGTCTGGGTTTTTGTTTTGGGGGTGGGAGGCCGGGGGGAGGGGGGTGGTGAGGGGTTTCTTCTTAGTTAAGAGTTGGAACCATGATTCTATCCCTTTATTTTTTATGGATTGCCTACATCAATGTAGCACAACAGCTATGGCAAATAGCCAAGGATGCTCACTTATATTATAATAACTTATGTGTGCAAGCACATGCAAATAAAATCATCAAACAGGTTGGCTCAGTAAATTATGTCATGCCAATTAAATTGAAAGATGGAATAAAATTTTCATATTTTGGTTGAAGATCTTGTTTCTGAGAGATCAAAATGTTATTACATGGTTTACATTGTTGCTTCCAAAACGTTGGCATGAAAATGAACATAAATAAATATATTTGTTATGCTTAGCAGAAAAGTTACTTTTGTGCCCAAGATTTGCAGTTAGTAGTTATATCTTAACCCCATTGTCGCCAAATAAATAATAACAATGATGATGCATGTTAAGAGAATACATACTTACCTAAAGGTTCATTATTTGTTGTTCTTTTCCTCCATTACTCAAGTGCTTCTTGAAATAGTTAACTAGATATTTTACCATGTTTTTTAGTAGGCGATTCGCCATGAAGCTTTCACACACATGGAGGGTCACAAAGAATTTGTGCAGATTGACCACAATGACTTGTTTCCTTATCTTCTTGTCAATATTGGATCTGGTGTTAGTATGATCAAGGTACCTTTGTCTTTTTTGTTTTTTGTTTTTTCCTCTGCAGTTTATTAACTGATAACTGCTGAGCTAAACAATGGTAATAACTTTCTAAATTAATCTATGCTTTTGATTCGAGTTGTGGTAGGTTGATGGGGATGGGAAATTTCAGCGGGTTAGTGGGACAAATGTTGGTGGTGGTACTTACTGGGGCTTGGGAAGGCTGTTAACAAAGTGCAAGAGGCCAGTGTGATTTCTATTCAATTTTGTAATGTTTTTATGTCTCCATTTCTGTCTAAAATTTTTGATAAGTTCTTGCATTACTTAATTCCATTTTCAGTTTTGATGAGTTGCTAGAGCTGAGTCAAAGGGGAGATAATAGGACCATAGACATGCTTGTTGGAGATATTTATGGTGGTATGGATTACTCTAAGGTATATGTCAATCTTAATTTTCATTTCTTCTATACTGGGATATATAAACTGTACATGCCATAGAAAATCCTTAGGTTCTTTGAATTAGTCCAGATATTTATTTATAGATTATATTAGCCAGAGTTTTTTTTTTTTTATAATCCATTACTAAGTATTTTCCAACCTTTAATCTTTATAGATTGGTCTCTCTGCGTCAACTATTGCTTCTAGTTTTGGCAAGGCTATTTCAGAAAACAAGGAGCTTGAGGACTACAGACCAGAAGATATATCCCTTTCTCTCTTACGAATGATTTCTTATAATATTGGCCAGGTGAGTTGTGTAATTACAGGATTTTATTATGCAAGTTTCCTAGAAAAATTCAATTAAGCAATTGCCATTATACCTCATCCAAAGTATATGGGTTAGAAAAAATAAGATGTTATACCATCTCATCCTGCCATGTTAGCAGTGTTATTAAAAGTGTGCTCAAGCATGCTCAAAGCTCAATGTCCAAAGGACCATGCTCTCACTTGTTTGAGTTGAAGCTCGTTTAATGAAGTTCCCCTTCAATGCACTTTTTGAAGAAGCACAAAGCACGCCTAGGCATACTTTTTTATTTTTGCTAAAAATGAATGAATCCTTAAAATTAACCACTCGATCTTGAAGGAAATGACATGGACCATTGTTTTATTGTACAAACACTATTCTTAAGGCATTGTACTTCACAAACAAGGATAATTGATTATCCTTGTGCTTTTTGGTCGGTTATCTTTTGGATTTGTTATGACTTATGATTAAACAATATACTTCATTTTGATCATAGCTATCACATTTTTGTCCCATAAGAGAATTATGTCAAAGACATTAGTGTGATAGCAAGTGCCCACCCCCCAAGCAATGTGGGTTTGAGTTTGGGAATCAACCTCTCCAAAATTGGGGGTAAGGTTTCCAACCAACCACACTTTATATGACTAGATTGTTATCACATTACTCATTTATAATTGATTTTAAATTTATTATACAAATTTTTTAAGGGATTGAAATAACTTATATAAATATGAACTTTGAAACTTTGGGCAATTCCACTATCAATTTGAGTTATTAAGCAAATTTTTTTTTCCCACTTTGAGTTTATTAAATTTATATTATTTTAATGTATATTTGAATCTTTATATATATATATATATATGTATGTATGTATTTATATATATATATATATATATTTTATATTATTTTAATGTATATTTGAATCTTTATATATATATATATATATGTATGTATGTATTTATATATATATATATATATATTTCTTTTTGATAAGTAATCGAAATTTTATTGCAAATGAAAGGAATTACTCTATGTTCACAATGATGAACATGATGCACCTTGAAGAAATACAAGCAAATCAATTAGAAGATCTAAGGGATTTGAAAATAACAAATGGAAGTACAATTGGTAAAGCCCCATGCTGGAGACCAATCAAACAATGTGCGAGGCTGCAAGGACTGCAATTGCTCAATAGATCTCATGCTCTCCTGAAAAATGTGGCTGTTACACTCTCAATTCTCAATTAGGGAAAATAAAAAACATATTTGGTGAACTTACTGCACTTGATCAGTGATTCATGACTTTAGAGGGACTTTTTGGAGATAATGGTTTATAAGTATTTTGTTTTAATATCTTATATTTAAGTGTGTTTCAATGATAAGGCTCTCTAAATCTGTGTACCTTCAGATAGTTTTGGTATTTTCATATTAGGTAACAAATCAAATAGTTGGTATCTGTATGCTGGCTGTTTATAGATCTGGTTTGACTCTTTTCCTGTGTAGATATCTTACTTGAATGCGCTACGATTTGGGCTAAAGCGAATATTTTTTGGAGGATTTTTTATAAGAGGTCATGCTTATACCATGGACACTATCTCGTTTGCAGTACAATTTTGGTGAGTGTTACTTTGTTGAGGTCCACTCTAGGATTTTATGTTTATTGTTAAAATTTTTTTAAAAAAATAAACAAGGCTTAAACCAATTTTTCCTCATTTTGCACATAAAATGCCTCCTTGTTTGCTTTTGTGTTGGTCAGTTTCATCTCTAATTTTTTTTGGTTCATTACTTATTTTCTAATTTGACTTTAGGCTTTAAAATATAATTTTTGTTTAGGTCAAAAGGAGAAGCACAAGCAATGTTCTTGCGGCATGAAGGGTTTCTGGGAGCTTTAGGTGCATTCATGAGTTATGAAAAGCATGGTCTTGATGACTTGATGGTCCATCAGTTAGTTGAAAGATTCCCAATGGGTGCACCATACACAGGAGGAAAGATCCATGGTCCACCACTTGGAGATTTGAACGAGAAGGCAAGTGTAGTAAGAGTGAACAAATCTGACTTGGACTGCTAGCCCACTTGAAACTATTGTAACTGGGTTGGGTATTCTGCATGCTGCAAACCCAACTTGATGACAAATGAGTTAGTCTGAGTTTGGCTGTTAACCTATTTGTCATTAAGATGGTCCTACTAATTGCAGCACATGATTCTCCTGGAAAGACAGTAATAAAAGTCGCCAAAAGAACTTTTTTTCATGATTCTCTGGAATCACATTTCTCTTCTGTTGTTTTCTGGCATCATATTCTGTCAAGGTTGAACTTATTCCACCTCCAGTTGGATAGCTTTTAAAGCCAGAAACTTTGGAATCAATTGATTAATGGCCAAGAGAACCTTTAAAGTTGAAGAAAACAATTGCAAAATTGGCAAAAGGAGAAACTAAAGGTTGACCTTTAAGTCATCTTTGTGGCTAACTAATCTGGTTTACAACTTCATCATGCAAAATGAACTTGTACTTCAATCCATGGTAGTCTCGTAGATCCATTGAAACCGTTAGTATATAATTAAGGTCATCATGGGGTGTATATGTTGATTTCCCCCCCTTTCTCAGGTACTTTTAAGAATTAACTCATCTTATATACGAGTTTTGTGTTTGAACTTCACATTGGGAGCATGGCATTGCAATGTAAACATATGTCCTTTTCTGTTGGATTCATGTTGAGCTCAAAGAAAGATTATTCTTCTTATAACAAACATTAGATATCCGGGGAAGTATTTACACTCGCATACCTTGTCCAAGCCATTTTCCTTCATTTGCTCTCAATGTGTTCAATAGTCTAGTACTTGAAGAGAGAGGCCAGTGGCTGGGTGAAGTCCTCATGTTCTATTTTAACTAATTTTGAGCTTTTACTTCTATGCTCTATCCTCTTAGCTCCAGAACCAGAAGCCCATGCCTTATCAGAAATATTTTGGTTGAATTTCTTTTGTATTCGTACAAATTCTCATGAACATTTTGGATTCAAATGCAGATTTCATGGATGGAGAAGTTTGTGCGGAAGGGAACTGAGATTACTGCACCTGTACCGATGGCTCCAAATGGCACTACTGGACTTGGAGGCTTTGAAGTTCCTTCATCCAAAGGAGAAACTCTGCGTTCTGATGCAAGTGCTCTAAATATTGGCGTTCTTCATTTGGTGCCCACTTTAGAGGTGTTCCCTCTATTGGCAGACCCAAAAACGTATGTTGCATACTACTCTAATTAGATAAGCTTACTTCTAAAAAGTTTGATTTCTAATATTGTATTAGTTCTCCTGCAGGTATGAGCCTAACACTATTGATCTTGCGGATCCCAGTGAGTTAGAGTGAGTGCATACAGTGAATCTGGAATCTCTGATTTGCTTTTTACATAATAAGCGATAAGAATGGTTAATGCGCAATCATTACTTACAAAAATATGAACCTAATGCCTCTTTAGCTTATTTTAAATGTTAATCTTGATGTAGGTATTGGTTTACTGTGCTGTCAGAGCATTTGCCCGACCTTGTTGATAAGGTAAAAATAGATATCATCATGAAACCCCCAAAATCTCTCTCAAACACACAAATACACAATCTGGCCATGCAACAAGTGACAAAAAAGTGAAATATCTGCGAAGTTCTCGTAACACTGCAATTAATGAACACCAAGTTTTTTTCCTTAATCTGCTGTTTATTATGTGCTAGGGGCCATATGATGTGTTATGCCAACATCCGGCCCGCCAAATTTTCTGAAAGAAATAAATTAGAGAAAGTTATTCTTAATCTATTGTGCTATGTGCACCCTTGTTTTGTTTGGTTATGGTAATGCTGTGCTACCATGTGTATATTGTTGGGAGTAGCTTGTGTGCTTCATTAATTTTTCATTGATTGTTTGGTATAAGAAGTGGGAAGCTTAAGAGCCAATATATGTATAAAAATATATTAAGGGTTGGTTTTATTGTCTCATTATGATTGTGAGATTTTAATGAGCAATATGGTAGGCGGTAGCAAGTGAAGGCAGAACTGAAGATGCTAAAAGAAGGGGTGACGCTTTTGCTCGTGCATTTTCTGCGCACTTGGCGAGGTAGTTTTATGATTTCATGAATTCTATCTCATACATTTACTGCATAGTTTTACTACTTCTGGAAAAAATAAAAAGGTTACTTGTTTGGGGATTAACAAAGTACATTCCCATTTAGATAGCTTCCTACTATAAATTTTTTTTTTTTGAAAAGAAAAGAACTAAAATTGATGCATAATTATTGTTCTTTTCAAATAATTTAAATTAATGTGAAAATTTTCCTGGTAAAGGACAATAACTATTGTAGTTATGATCATCAGCTTAGGTAACTTACTATTTCTTTGCTCTATTGTTAAATTTTTTCTTCACCAAGCAGTGAGGAATCTTCATTCTCAGAGATAAGCAATATATCTGACTCTCTAATAGGTTGTATTAAGTCTACTACCGATGTTCCTGGTATTTCAATTCCTTGTTTAGGCTCTGCGATATGTTCTTCTTGTTGCCCTAGCATTGTAGCAACATTTGTTGGTACTTGTAGTTCAATAAGCATAAGTTTTGGTGGTATTGCCTCTCCTATCAGAAGCATCATCTTCAATTTGTTGGGCACTTTCTGGACAGAAGACTCAATGGATCCTAGTTAGGAACCAAGGCCATCTATCCTAGCGTCCAAGTTCTTAAATTTCGCTGAAAGGGTTTGGATGACTTTTACCAGATTTTCTAGAGTTTGTTCCATAGTAGATTGAGACTTAGAATTAGAATCTACATGAACACCGTTAGGATTGGAATAGATACTTCTCTAGATAGGATTGAGGTAAATATTTCTCTTTTTCTTTCATTTCTACCTAATTGGTTATGGTAAGTTTGTTCCTTTTAAGATGGAGTTTTTCATTACTGTACCAAAATTCTTTGGCTCTGCCTATCAGTTTCATCTTGGCAAACCAAACTTTCTCTGTCATCTAGTAAACCTATTTGTTCAAAGAATTGATCCATTGCATGTAACCAATTAGTGAAGATGTGTGGGTCTTGATGACCGCCAAAAGTAGGTGCTTTCAATATCACCATCATGGTACTAGAATAATGTTTTAATAAAGAATTGAATCAAGAACCAGGCTTGCTGCCTAGGGCTGTTGACCAGCTGTCATAGGGCATGGGCCTGAACCATGTGTTTCTGGTTTGCCAGGTTCGGGCCTGGGCTGTCTAGGGACAGGTTCACATGGCTTCAAAATGAAAACCCAAGAAAGGCTCTAATATGAGTGTTCAACCCTGGGTGAATGCATGTGAGCACGTGAGGCCCATCACCTTTTCCTCTGCCCGATTCCAAATCAATCTCTCCCATAGGCAAAGTCCTTTTTCCTTACTGAAATAGATTCACTCTCGGTCAACCTCACAATAATCTAATTAGCTAATAAGAATTAAAATAAAAACCAATGTTGCAGCAGGAAAAAATGTAATTTGACTTCTAAAATTAAATAATAAAAAATTAAAATAAAATGGTCTTCGTTCTTTCCGCATCACTAGGTTTTTATGAGCTGAGCCATTGAATGAAAGTGAGAACATCATAGACAATTTGGTTTGGACAATGTAACATAAAAGTATCATGAAGTTGTTGTTAATCATCAATTACTTTTGAAAGACTCCATGTATCTTTATTGCTGTTACTTTATCCGCTCTGAATTTTCAAAGTTTTTACTTATATCATTTACCAATTCCAACTGCCCGAATAGGTTGATGGAGGAGCCCGCAGCATATGGAAAATTAGGCTTGGCCAATCTATTGGAACTAAGGGAAGAGTGCTTGAGGGAGTTTCATTTTGTTGATGCCTACAGAAGTATAAAACAGAGGTAACTGCATTTTTATTTATAAAGCAGTAAAGGATTTTCTGATTTTTCTGTTTGAAATATTTCAAGTTGTAAATGTGTAATGGATGATTACTTCCACATATTAAAAGTATGTTGTATTTGGGCACTACATGCAGAAAGTCATGCGTACAATTTAAGCAGTCTGCTTTGAGCAACGTATGGTTTTAATTATATGCGCATAAAACAATTTGCATGCGTACTTGCTTTGAGGAATTACATGTGTGTGATCCACACAGAATGAATTTCTTAAATGTATGTGTTTGGTATAGCATACATTCATTATCCTTGTTTCTAGGTGTCTTTTTTTTTTTTCAACAACAATCTTTAGCTATGGTTTAGTTTGTAAGTTTTTAAAAATAGATTAACCATGGAAGGTCAATGTGGACATGTTATTTTAGGTTTTATATTCTCCCTTAATTAATTATCTATCAATCATTTTATCTTTAGATGTGAAAATTAAAATAAAAACTGAACTACTAAAAAAAAATAATTAAACAGAAAAGGCTGAGGGGACATTATACAAGCACAGTGCTCTCTCTCTCTCTCACACATACACATGCACGCAGTCTACTGACACCTCTTCTACTTATTTTGTTTTGCCCTACTATTTTTGAATGTAACAGGGAGAATGAGGCATCGCTTGCTGTTTTACCTGACCTGTTGATGGAGCTAGATAGCATGAGTGAGGTAGGTGTATTTATAATCTGCTGTTCTGTGCCTCTTGTTGCTCAACAGAAGAAGTTAAACTGTTCAATAGGAATGTTATTGCATTTTGTAATTCTGATCTTTCTTAAAGGTTGTGCAGGATATTTCACTTGTCATTATATGCTGTTAAAACTAAGTTGTAAATTATGAGGTTTTAGGGTTTAAAGGAGAGAAAGGAGGAATAGAGAGAGAGCGATTTGAGAAAAGGTCTAGGGCTATGTTTATAAGTCCCTCACCTTAGCACATATTTATTAGGGTTATGGCGCAATTACAATAATACCTTTATGCTAATGAAAAATAACATGCTAATATAAAAATAACAAGAAGTAACCCTAACAAAACTAAATAAAACCAGAGTCGGGCAGATTCCTGGCTTGGTTCATGTGGCACTCACATGGGCATCCATTTACTTCCAGCATACTGAGGTGACTGTACCTGGCACTCTTTTAAAACCATTGTTCTGATCATTTGAAACCACTTTTTAATTTGCAGGAAGCCAGACTGTTAACTCTAATTGAAGGTGTTCTAGCTGCAAACATTTTTGACTGGGGATCCCGTGCCTGTGTGGATCTCTATCATAAAGGAACAATTATTGAAATTTATAGAATGAGTCGCAATAAGATGCAAAGACCTTGGCGAGTAAGTGGAGCCAAAAATATTCCTCATTCAACGAACTTGACTTGCTATTTTTATTGATCTAAGTTGAGTGCTGGTAGAATTTGTTTAAAAGAAATTTCTTGCTACGTGATTTAGGTGGATAATTTCGATGTCTTCAAAGAGAGAATGTTTGGGTCTGGAGACAGGAAGCCTCCCCCACATAGGAGAGCTTTACTCTTTGTGGACAACTCAGGTGCTGACATTGTTCTAGGGATGCTTCCCCTTGCAAGGGAACTTCTCCGACGAGGAACTGAAGTAAGTTTAGTTGTTTCTAATGCTAATAAGCTCTTATATCTGTCTATCAGCCATGATAGTAGGGTTTCATACCCAGTTTGTCTTGTTTTTGTTGGTTACAATGAGAATGGTGTTACCAATCATTAGAATCTCTGCAAGGAAGAGCTGTTTTAGTTCTTTTGACTCCTAACTACAGTGTGAGTTGAAATAATACTGTTACAACATTTTTTCCCTGCCCATTGATTAATGATTATGCAATAAAACATATATTCCTTGCCCACCAATGTAAATGTTGAAGTAATACTTCTTGTTCCTGTCCTACCATACCCAAATATTACTAGTTTAGTTTTTTTTTTTTTTTTTTTTTTCGTTTTGAGGAGATTCTGATTTTCCTTCTCATAAATGCTTGAGAGAACAGTCAAAGTGATGGGTGTCTGACTGTTTTGATAAAGGATCAGTTTCTTCTGCCAACTCGTAATAATTGAGCAATGGGATTCTTTTTTGCAGGTTGTGTTGGTTGCAAACTCACTCCCTGCTCTAAATGATGTAACTGCAATGGAGCTTCCTGACATTGTAGCTGAGGCAGCCAAGGTCTGTCCATTTGCATGAATGCTTCTATGCAATTGATCTAAGTCTTCTTTTGAGGTGTCCCATTTAAAGATTCATATCATTGACCATAATATCATTAATCCACCTTGTTTATATTTTTCAAGGATTATCAGTAGTCAGAAATTTTTTGAAATTGAAAATGTTATCTGGGTTGCATGTTTTGTTTTGTTTTGTTTTTTGTTTTGTTTTTTTTTTTTTTTTTTTTTTTTAATTTATTTATTGGTATTCATGGTTCCATGATACACTGAACACAGTATTCTTGATGTCACATAATTAATCAAAAGAAGGTAATAGATTCTTCTTGTCCACAGCATTGTGACATCCTTCGCAGAGCTGCTGAAGCAGGAGGCTTACTCGTGGATGCAATGATCAACACCTTAGATGGTTCCAAAGAAAATTCATCTTCGGTTCCGTTGATGGTCGTTGAGAATGGGTGTGGGAGTCCATGCATTGACTTAAGGCAGGTCAGCTCTGAGCTAGCTGCTGCTGCAAAAGATGCTGATTTGGTATGATGCTCATTCCTTTTTTTGAAATCCATGTCAAGCATTACATTGCTCGATCCCCAGTTCAAGCCCCACAAATTGGGGGTGGGGTGCCATCAAGCCAGAAGGACATTTGCAAGCTTTTTTCGCTCTTATTGTATTTTTTTTCTAATGTCCTTTACAGTTTACAACAAATTGTTGCAAATATAGAATCAAGAAGAAATAAATAAAGAGAAAGACATTATAATCATGGTTTGTGCTCTGCAGATTATTTTAGAAGGTATGGGTAGATCTCTACACACCAACTACAATGCTCGATTTAAATGTGATGCCTTGAAGGTAAGACTCTATGTTCTTTTGTCTCATTTGGGATGTGAAAAAGAGGGTTGCAATTGTTTGTCTAGCCTTCTTGATTATTTGGCAACTTTATTGTTTGAGTAATAGCTCAATAAAATTTTCTGAGGTCATATTTTCCCCAGTTTTATGATCATGACTGTTATAATTTTTCATTGAAATGAAGTCCTTGCTTTCAAACTGTATGCATGTAAGAAATCTTGTAAGCCATGTTGGGAGGTCAACGGGTTTTAAAGTTTTCCTTTGACACTTTAATATAACATGAAAAACTTTTCTTGCAGCTTGCAATGGTGAAGAATCAGAGGTTGGCAGAGAAATTGATTAAAGGAAACATATACGATTGTGTTTGTAGATATGAACCAGCCAGTTGAAAGCTTCTCTTCAGACACTCAAATAGGGACAGACAGCACTTAAGACGCATGATTTGGTGCCATATCATATTGCATGTTGATGTCACATCCATAGTTATGTTAGAATCCTTTTCATTTTGCTTTGGACTTTTATTTGTCGTCCCAAATATGTAAAAGTTTGTCGTGATCTTGTCATACTGCTGAATTATTTAAAGCAAAAAAAGAGTTCGGGACTTCCTAGAGTGGTCTTGGTCTTTGCTCAGGAATTGAAGAGGGATGATCAACTTTGCAAATATTTATCACTTTTGAACCTTTCTATAGGTATACAATTTAAGAATGCATTAGATCTGTATTACTCTTCCTCTTTGATTTACCACCAAAGAGGCCCTTATTACACTGAAGAAAGGGTTTGAACTGCCCATCCAATCCCCTATTACCATCTTTTTCGCTTGGCAGAGTCCATTTTTTTCTATTATTATATATGGGTAGAATAAAGAAGCGATGCAATTTATTATTAGTTTTCTCTAATATTTTAATAAATTTGTCAAGAATATTGTAGGTTAATTTGTTGGCACCTCAATTTCTAATAGAGATATTCATTATTCATATCCCAAATTATCGATGTATAATGAAAATTTTGAATAAATTTCCTTGTAAAAAATTGTAATCTTTAGTTATTTCATAGACAAAATAGAAATCATACTATATATATGTGTGTTCAAAAATTGAAAATTGCATGATATAGTGGTTAATATAGACAAGCATGTTTCATGCCTACTAAAAAATTGCATATATCCTTCAATTATTATTTTTCATATAAATATAGAAAAATTATATTAAAACACACACACACATATATATATTACATGTGACTGAAAGAAGTTAGGAAATTTAAAAGACTAAGATTTATTTTAGTGAATTCACAAATATTTAATTCTTTTATAGCTCGGGTCAATTGTTGTTAAAGCAACTAAACATGAGTAAGAATGTCATATTCTAAATTTATTATTATTATTTCAACTAAAAATTATCTCTTAGATAGAATTTATATAAGGGAAGTGATATGTCTACAATATTTTTACAATATTTTTATAACAAATCTTAAGTAGCAGGTTGTTACTGGTTGTTATTGTTGGGGCAAAAAAATAATCTTAGTTTCAAATTTAAACCAATAACAACTAACCACCTGTGATTTGTTGTAAAAATGTTGTAAACATAGCATCTTTCTTTATAAAAATTATCATATTAATTTATTTTATATAAATAATTAATGCACAACTATAGATAATTAGCATAAGCATTTACTCTATTAGCTAATTTAATGAAATAATACTTTGATATAAATGCAAATTTTGTTAATTTAGAACCCTAAATAAAGAGTACTTTATGGTATACTCCACATGGCACAATCTCATACTCTTTAACATAAGGTCTCTACTTTTATATATATATATATATATATATATTGATTGATTGATTTTGCAAAAGAGAGGGACTGAAAAGATTATGAAAATCTCAAACATGATCCATACAATTTATTAAGAATTGAAAGGCTGGTATCTCATTCAGCAATTGTTTTTCAAGGTAAATCTCTGATAAACCATCGATTATACAATTTAATGGGCATTACTTAACTCTTTTTACAGTTTTTTTTTCCCCCATAAATATTGAGGTAGCAAATTGTTAATTATAAACAGTAAAATAGTGTCAGTTATGAGATTCATGTGAAAATCAAATTCTGAAAAATGGCGTGTAGATTATATGGATAAGCATTCAAAACTAGTACATTATAAACAATGTGAGGGCCATGCCACTTCAGTCCTTTTTCACGTCGTTTTCCATACATGCCCGTGATAATTGATAGAGGGCCTTTCAATGATAACCAATTTTCTTCTTCCCTGTAGTGGCAAGACATTCATAACATTTTGACTTTAGGCATTTTAGACTTCAATTATATCAGAGATATTTATTAGAGTAAATCAATGGATTAAGGAATCTTTATCGGAATATAAAAAACAAAATGGAATCTTTACCAAAACAATAAATCAGTTGCTAATTATTCTGTTTTTTCAAAAAATAAAAATTTCCTTTCTTGATATTACTAAAAATAATCCCAAATATATATATATATATATTACTAAAAAAAAATGAGTTTGAAAGTGACTATTGAGAAAATTTTGTCCTTTCCCATGTAATCATGTTACTCAAATGGTTTCAATAAACTTATATATATATATATATATATAATGCAAAATGACTTATTCTCTCTCTCTCTCTCTCTGAAAAAGATGATTATGCAAAATGACTGCAAGTATAAGTGTTGATTCATTAGTGATAGTCATCTGGTTAGTCTCTCACATTATGCTCTGCGTGTTACACAATTTTATTTTATTTTTACAAGTCATAAATGTGATTGATGTTAATATCTTCCTTGTAACGAAATAAATCCAAAAATCTAATTCCATTAAAATTTGAATTCTTAATTTTGTTAAAAAAATCTATAAGTGCCCACTATTAATTTTTATTTATTTAATCGTCTATTGTTAATGGTGGAATCAAGATTTTATTTTAGGAGAGCAAAATTCAATCCATTATGGATGAGCATAATGCACACAAATTTGTACAATAATTAAAATGCCACTCCTGTGAATATCAAACAGTATTTTAATGCAATAAAACCCATAAAAGATAACAATATCTGTGGGGCCAGAAAATCGGGTAGCCTTGGCCCACTCCAAGCCAAGCCCAAACGACTCACGCCGAGGATGCATGATGGGTCCGAGGATGACCCTGTCCTCGGGCGTCCGAGACCTTAGAAAAACACGAGGACCACCCTATCAAAGGACTCCTGGAATATCCGAGGAGGAGAGGGCCCAGTGCCACGCGTTGGCAACAGAAATACGGAGAAGGGGCAAGCCCTGGGCGGACTGTCACCTCGGCATTGAATGCGCTCACCTAACCCTTCTGGCCGCATTAACGGGGATGTAATCCCTTGACAGGGCAATATCGATTAGTGTGAGCCCCCTGAGCACAGATATGACCTCTGACGGGACAGACGGTCAAGAGGGAGGCCAATAGATGATCAACAGGAGGATGATAAGAGGGATATATAAGAAAGGAGAGTAAAGTGTAAGTGAGGGAGTTTTTGGGAGAGGAAAAACCTCCTTGGCCAGGGTCCGAGGAGCGTCCCCCAGTTGTAAATTGTTCTTAGTATCTCTCAATAAAAGAAAAGTAGTTTATGCCTCGTGCGCGCCGGTGAGCGCCTAAACCTTCAACCCACTCTCTACAAATTTATTGTTCTGGGTTCGTTGGGCCTGGGGGAACTCATATCTTTTGGGCTACAACAAAAAACGACCCTACAATTGGCGCCGTCTGTGGGGAGGATTAGTGCGCTGACCGGCGCAACAGGCGATCGTTCTAAGTAATCATTCTACGGAAGATTGGTGGTGATTCAAAAAAAAAAAAAAAAAAAAAAAGAAAAAGAACTACCAGACAAACGTTGCAGAAAAATAAAAAGCCCGAAATAGAAGATTCAGCAGAAACAAAAATGAACTTCATGTTACTTTATTAAAAACACGGCTTTTCAGCTCCCCAAGCCCCTTTAATAACCCCGCCAGAATTGTGACCGTAGTTGGCAGATATGGGGTGGCTTTGGGCGGGTGTGAGGACATCCGTGCCAAGAGCCGTTGTAACCGCAGCCCCCACTGGGCTTCCGGCGCGGCAGAGTCTAGGCGTAACACTGACAGTGCCATGCACGGTGGCCAGGAGGGATGTCGCTGAAGTACCTAATGTCTCTCCCTGGAGCGCACCTCCGACGGAGGAGACGCGCGAACTCACGTCATGGCTGGTGCCCGAGTGTTGCCGTCTCCAACGGCCAACGCTCGTGAGGATTGGAGAGAATTAAGGGAACATCACGGGGGAGGGCGTCCCGGTGCCCCTGCATCTGCTCCTCATTTTGTTCAAGCTCCGCCGCACTGAGAAAGGAGTTGTTGGTGGCCTTGAAACAAGCCAGCCTCTGTCCCGCATCCTCTTGTCAACCTCTCCCATTCTCTTGATGCCAATAAAAGCACGGGTTGACATTTCCCTCTAGCTAGTTTTAGGACGGGTCCACCTGGGCCTCTGTTTGTAGGATTAGCTTGTAGGAGTAGTTTTGAAACACGCCTGCCTGAGCCTCTGTTTGTACATTGTACCCCTTTGATTTAATAAAGTAACATGAAGTTCATTTTTGTTTCTGCTGAATCTTCTATTTCGGGCTTTTTATTTTTCTGCAACGTTTGTCTGGTAGTTCTTTTTCTTTTTTTTTTTTTTTTTTTTT
>NW_027069542.1:681345-801345 GCF_002906115.3 Quercus suber
TATACCTGGGTACTAGACAGAACCAAGGTATTGCATGGTCCTCGGACTCAAACCTATGGGGAAACTAGATACTTACAGAAGAAAAGAAGCGTTAGACAGAACCAAGGCATTGCATGGTCCTCGAACTCAAGCCTATGGGGAAACTAACCGCTCGGTTATACCTGGGTACTAGACAGAACCAAGGTATTGCATGGTCCTCGGACTCAAACCTATAGGAAAACTAGATACTTACAGAGAAATGGAGGCGTTAGACAGAACCAAGGCATTGCATGGTCCTCGGACTCAAGCCTATGGGGAAACTAACCGCTCAGCTATACTAGGGTACTAGACAGAGCCAAGGTATTGCATGGTCCTCGGACTCAGGCCTACATGGAGACCAACTACAAAATATCCCAAGTTAGGAAAGGATCAAGCCCCACCTAGCCCTTGAGACGTAAGAGGGCTGCCCATGCATACGTTCTCTCCCCTTATCATCGTTACTGGCTCAATTGGCCGACATACAATTCAAGCTAAAATCGTGCAGATCAAAGGAAAAGAGGAAAAGCAGGTAACGTGCACACAAATAACCAGTTGAAATAAATAGAAAGGAAGATTAAATTCGCATTACAGTAATGAGTCCGTAAAAGTTGCATGGCAAGAGCCACAGTGCATAGGAGAAGCACAACAAAATAAAATAAAACAACGTGAAAGTAGGACGAGCCGAGACGCCGGGGAGCCTACTCTTTTTGCTCAGGCTGGGCAGGGGCAACCCCTGACCCCTCCGAGCCCTGGCTTGAGGGGACGGCCTGCAAGTGTACAGCGAGAGCAGCTGTTTCCTCGATGGCGGGGGTTTGATCATCGGACGGGATCTCCACTATCTCTTGGGGTACCTTCCTGCTCGAATGCTCCCTTAGTTCAGCAGCCCCCACCGCTTCAGCAATCTCCCCAACCTTAGGGACATCAGGGGCTACCTCGCGGATAGCAGGGGGGTAGTACACGTTCTCCACCTTCCACAAGGCGGACGAAGCTTCCACCCCAGCCTGTTTGAGGGCCTCAGCCCAGACCTGGGAGTAGTATCACCTATATACCCCTGGGACTTGAACTTTGTAGAGGGCCTCTACCGCGGCCACCCCATCGATGTAGGCTGCGGCCTCAGCATCCTCCTTGGCAGTCAGGGCCATCTCCCTACCATAGTCCGCCTCGTCCTTAGCCCGCTGTGCCTGGTCTCTGGCCCATTCTGCCTCCCTCTGGGCCCCCTCGGCCTTTGTCACCTTAGCTTGCAGATCTGCGATCAGATCCTTCGCGATTTGCAATTGCTCCTGCGCCTCGCCCAGGCGCCTTGTCTGCTCCTTGGCCTGGTTCTGGGCACCCTCAAGACCAGACAGGGAACTGTCCTGCTTCCTGGTCACCGCCTTCAAATCCTCTCGGGCCTTGGCGAGGTCAGCCTCAGAATTCTTCAGAGCCCGGGTAGCCTCAGAGCGCCAATCACGCTCCTTGTTGAGAGCCTTCCTCTGGTCGTTCGCCGCCCCCTCCAACCTAAAGATAGCCTGGACAGCCTGCCAGAATAACCAATACGCTATAAGCCCAATAAAAGAAAAAGAGCGGGCGAAGAGTAGAAGTTATAGCCCTTACCATCCCCACATATCGCTTGAGGCTGAGGAAGACCTGCTCGCTCGTCAAAGAGTTAAGCTCAGCCATGTCCGCCGGGAGCAGCAGGCTGTTCTCCAGCGCGTCGGCCACGCGTGCAACTTCGCCCTCATTGAAGTCCCTTAGGGAGGCATTATCCCTTAAAGGCTCCCCAAGGAGCATCGGGGCTGGGAGCCAAGCCTGAGCCTCGGAAGAGGTGGTGTCGACGACCTGCATCTCCTGGCTCTTGTCGCCTATTTTGAGCTGCTTGGACGGCCGCAAAGTAGTGTCCTCCTCCTGCGAGGACATCATCTTATCCTTCACAGGTCTTTTACCCTTATCCTTCTTCTTCTTGGGGCCGGCAGGCACGGACCCAGAGGGTGAGCGCGTCTGAGAAGGAGGAGGAGGGAGCTTCTGCTGAGCGGAAGTTGACCTAGTCTTTGGAGGTGGAGTGGGAAGTTCCTGCTGGGACTCCCCCTGTTGGCCCTCAATCAGGTCCAGCAGGGTGGTGGTGGGCTTCCTCTTGTAACCCATTCTCGGCCGAGGAGTGGCTTTTGAAGCAAGGAGGTCTGCTTCGGTCAAATTGGGATCACCCAAGTCCCCGAGAGGGTCCTCAGATTGATCAAGCTGAGCGAAGGCGTCAAACGCGTCCCCTTCCCACTCTGGAGTTTCCTCGGCGGCCTCGACGAGCAGTTGGAAAGAGGAGGGAACGGCTAATGTGACAGCTTCCTGGTCGGAGGGCTCCTCGAGGAACGAAAATCTGTCATCGGTCACAGTAATCCTCTGAAGCTGAGGATCGCCGGCTCGGATGACGAGCTTCGGAACCGGGAACGATTTCTGGGCAGGTTTATACCCCAAAATTATGTGGGCGGCCCTAACCTAATTGTTGTCCTCGTTTATATACACCGACGCCCTCAGCACCTTCTGCAAATCTTTCCGGTTGACCAGAGGGAAGTGACGCTCAAAAGCGTGCGGGTCTGCAAGCGGAAAGCACCACCGCGTTAGTAAAAAAAAAGGGGGGAAGAAAAAAGACGAGAACTTGAAACCCCTCATGTTTCCCACTGCCCCACCTGGTATTCCCTCTGTTGTTGGGCAGTGAAGGCCATCGTGCCACTCCCCTGACACAATGAGGAAATCCTCGTTGAACCCCTTGTTGGACTCGGGGAGGCACTGAATAAGCCGCACCCTGTCGTCTCTCGCCTTCAGGTAATACGACTTGCCCTTAAGAAGCTGAAGGTTGTAACACCAGTTCACGTCGTGGTGGGTCAACCTCAGCCCCATCTTCTCGTTCAGGGCGTCCACATAACCCAGAATCCTAAAGATGTTTATCCCACATTGGGTGGGGGCCAACCGGAAGTGCGTGAGGTAACCCCTCATCACCGGCCCCATGGGGATCGTCATCCCCCCTTCAAGGAAGGCGACAATGAGAATTACCACCTCGCCCTCCTGTCTATATATGCGCCAATCCCCGTCCTCACAATATCTCAAACCTACATTGCCGGGAATTCGATAGTCGATGATGAATTTCTCCATCGCCTCCTCAGTATCGACGTATTTCTTAAACCTACCCATCCCGGTTGACACATAAAAGAACTAAGAAAGAACAGGCGAAGTAGAAGAAAGAGCAGAGAGAGAGAGCTCAGAGAGGAATGGAGCGACTTACTGAAGAGAAGGAGCTCCTCGGACAGGCTTTTTGTGCTGGAGGTGCGAGAGTGTGACTGAACTCAAGAGGGGCGCACAAGAATTCTTGATTACAAATGGGAAACAGGAAGAAAAGGTTTGTACGGGTATTTATACCCCAAATCGAGGAACCATGCGGGTTTTCCTGCCCATAAATACGAGACGAACCTCCACCGTTGGATGGATAACGCCTCATTAGACGTGGGGAGCACAGAGCCGCCTGAATTTAATGATGGGCACGTTACGTGCTCCGAAATGTCAGCGACGTGCCTTGAGCAGATGAATGGACCCCAGTACTGACCGGGGGGGGGGGTAAGGCCGAGGGTGTCAAAATCCTTCTCCCCGCCCGAGGATGCGTGCAGCAAGATTTTGAGGGGTTATTGTAGGGCCAGAAAATCGGGTAGCCCTGGCCCACTCCAAGCCAAGCCCAAACGGCCCACGCCGAGGATGCATGATGGGTCCGAGAATGACCCTGTCCTCAAGCGTCCGAGGCCTCGGAAAAACACAAGGACCACCCTACCAAAGGACTCCTGGAATATCCGAGGAGGAGAGGGCCCAGTGGCACGCGTTGGCAACAGAAATACGGAGAAGGGGCAAGCCCTGGGCAGACTGTTACCTCGGCATTGAATGCGCTCACCTAACCCTTCTGGCCGCATTAACGGAGATGTAACCCCTTGACAGGGCAATATCGATCAATGTGAGCCCCCTGAGCACGGATATGACCTCTGACGGGACAGACGGTCAGAGGGAGGCCAATAGATGATCAACAGGAGGATGATAAGAGCGATATATAAGAAAGGAGAGCAAAGTGTAAGTGAGGGAGTTTTTGGGAGAGGAAAAACCTCCTCGGCCATGGTCCAAGGAGCATCCCCCAGTTGTAAATTGTACTTAGTATCTTTCAATAAAAGAAAAGTAGTTTATGCCTCATGTACGCCGGTGAGCGCCTAAACCTTCAACCCACTCTCTACAAATTTATTGTTCTGGGTTTGTTGGGCCTGGGGGAACCCATATCTTTTGGGCTACAACAAAAAACGACCCTACAATATCTATTTTATTTTTTTTGTTTATGTTTAATTTATATCTTAATGAGTTGTGTTGTAATTCTTTTATGGTTAAAAATTCATTTATAATTCTCATATGATGATTTATAGTAATTAGATAAACCTCAAGTACAACTTATATAGGTTTAATACAAACTCATAAAACGATTAAACTATATAATAGTTTTAAACCATATCGTAATGAGTAATTATTTATACATCTAAACGTTGGGGGTTTAATTCGAAAACAATATCAATTTATGAAGTTTATTATATGATTATTTTCAAATATTATTACTTATACACATTGTTATGAAAAATAATATGTTAGCACATAAAGTGTTTAAATTCATAAAACTTGTGAAAAGAAACAATATTTTTTTACACTTTTTTCTCTTGAATTAAAATTTTGTTTCATAATTATTTTTTTATCCTTATTTTTCTCATATAATTTTTACACCTTAAAAATATTAATATAATAAGAAATATTTTTTTTCAGCGAAACTTAATATCTAAACAAAAAAAAAAATTACATATAAGAAAATGTAAGAACCTAAGAGAAAACAATATATATATATTGTGGGGGAAAAAGGGGTCAGGCCCAAGTTAATGAGCCAAATGCCCACGACAGGACTGTTTCACATCCGAAAAGAGGGATGCGGAGAAGACAAGGCCCAGACTGGAGTGGAATCCTCTTGGTGAAGGATCATCGCTGTCCGAGGAGGACATCTCCATTCCGAGGAGGACATCTCCTGTCCGAGGAAGATGTTTTGCTCTGATGTAATATCGAAGACTAATTGAGTAGGGGAAAAGCCTAAATGACTGCCCGAGGACTCCACCTGATCAAGATAAGCTCAAAGCATATTCAGGAACGATAAGGATGGGGAAATATCTGAGGGAAAGGCTACTGCCACCATATTCAATGCATTGCAACAGCTTTTCTGGCCGCATTTATGTGGAGAAGACCTCTGAACAGTGCATCCTAACCTACCGCCACTCACACAGAGATGAAAAGAAGCTGCCTGACGTGACAAGTACTTGAGCAAGTTCATGGATGGGGAGCACGTGGACGATGGAGATGAGGGTAAGAGTGACTATAAAATGGAGGGGAGCACCTGTGAGAAAAAGGGAAAAAAGGAGAAGAATGAGAGGAGAGTGTAAAAAAAAACTATCAATGTATACAAACTGATCAATACACAGTTGAAATGGTGAAGATTCATTGTTATTAATCCATTGCTAATTCTAGTTCTTTGACCCATACTCTACAAATTAATTGTCTTTGGGTTTACATAAAGAATTTGAACCCTACATATATATATATATATATGTTGTCTACAATTAGTACAATGCTCTTGTGGTACTATATATATATAATATATTTTTTTAAAATGAAGAAGAGAGAAGTTCTCCAAGCTTGTTTCATCAAATTTGGTACATTAACTACTACTACTTTTGTAAGGTTTCGTTTATACTTAGTGTACCAAAATATTAGACACCAATGTGTATATCTCATGGTTTATTTCTTTATTTTTTTGATAAGATTCCATGGTTTATTTTATTTTAAAAATAGTTTTTTTTTCTGAAATAAATAAAGGTTCCATCGGTATAAAAAAATGAAATATTAAAAAACTATACATAAATAAATAAGTAAAATAAAGATAAAAAATGAACAAGTCAAACAAATTTTAATTAATTCGAGGCAGTTAGCATCCGAGGATTCCTCAACTTTGCAAAGGAATAAGTTAAAGGAAAAGAAAAAAAAAAAAGAAAAAAAAAAGATAATATAACATTAGATTTGCACTGATCTTTTTGAAGTGTGGGTACGTAAGTTTTGTACTATAATTATTTATGATATTGTGGGGTCATATGAAAGTGATATTTTATACTTTCTAATTATATCCAGAAAAAACTGATGTAGTTTATCGCGAACAGAACTCACCACTCGTGCGAGAAAAGAACACAACAACCTACTTTTTATTTTTTTTATTGAAATCTATCTTTCTCTCTCTTGCATGTTTGGCCAACAGGGCCAGGACAGTCCTAAGTATAACCCCTTTTTAAGTACGGACAGCTCTCTTTCAGTCACATGAAAAGAGGATCTTTCTTTCTATCTCACTCTCTCTAGAGTAATTCGCCTTTGTCTAAACCACTGTTTTCTCAAAGCAAACAACTTTTTTTTTTTAAATTTTTTTCTTCTCCTTTAAACTCATCCATCATAGGCCTCTCTCTCTCTTTAGGATCAAACTGGTTCTTCAACTTGGGGCTACTTGGATCATCCACTAATGTAATGCTAAGTTCTATGTTCCTCAGGTACTTTATTTTTTCTTCTTTTTCTTTTGGGTAATTTGTACCTGTTAATGAAATGTTCTTTTTGGCTTTAAAAAAAAAAATTGCTTTTTTTCCTGTGTGTGTGTTGTGTTTGATTGGAAATTTGGAATCTTTCTATGAACAGTGTAAAAGTTATGTACTTATGTAGTGACAAAGATTTTATTTTTGTGTTTGTTTTCTGTTTTTGATCAGTGTGATGTGGTAGTGAGGTTGATATATTGGGATAAAAGGAAAAGGAGTGTTGGAAATTTGAACATTCTTTGTAAATGGAGAGCCCCAAAACCCCAGAAACCCTAGAAGCCCATGACCCACGTGATAAAAGCCTGGAAGAATCTTCTGGGTTTGCTGGGTTGTTTGATTCAAGTGGGAACTATAATGGGTTTGAGTCCATTCTGGAGATTTCTGCTGGAGGAAATGACAAATGGGTTGATGTGAATGATAATGGTGTTGGGGTTGACAATGTGGAAGTAGTGAATGGAGTGGTTGGTGTTGAGGAAAGAGATGGTGGTGTTGAAGGTGAAAATGTGTTTGTGGGGGTGGAACCAACGGTCAGTATTGAAGAGGGTGGCATGGATAGTGTTGGGGTTGACAATGTGGAAGTGATGAATGGAGTGATTGAAGTTGAGGAAAGAGATGGTGGTGTTGAAGGTAAAAATGTGTTTGTGGGTGTGGAATCAATGGTCAGTATTGAAGAGGGTGGCATGGATGGTGTTGGGGTTGACAATGTGGAAGTGGTGAAAGGAGTGGTCGAAGTTGAGGAAAGAGATGGTGGTGTTGAAGGTGAATGTGTGCCTGTGGGTGTGGAATCAATGGTCAGTGTTGAAGAGGGTGGTATGGGTGGTGTTGGAATTGACGTAGTGGAATTGGTGAATGGAGAGGTTGAAGTTGAGGAAAGAGATGGTGGTGTTGAAGGGGAAAATGTGGTTGTGGGCATGGAATCAATGACCAATATTGGGGAGGGTGGCATGGATGGTGTTAGTATTGAGAAGGGTTATATGGTAGATGGTGAGGTTGATAGGGATAATGTGGTTGTGGGAGTGGAATCAAAATTGGATGGGGACTTAGAGGGTTTGGTAAGTAATGGGTGTGAGGATGTGGGAGTTGAGAAGATTGTGCAAGAGGAGGGGATGAAAGAAGATAGTGTATCAGGATTAGATGAAATTCATCCAGCTAAGAAGATTGAAGTTTTGGGAGATGGTATATCGCTTTTTGTGGATATCTGTGGTCCTCCTGATGGACTTGATGAAGAAGAATGTTTTGAATTGACTGGTAGTGGAGAGAAGTCAAAAGAAGCTGAAGATGAGGAGGAAAGTGGAATTGAGAATCAGGAATATAATTTTTCTGTGGGCGATGTTGTGTGGGTTAAAACAAAAAGTAAGACATGGTGGCCAGGAAAGATTTATGATCCTTTGGATGCCCCGGAGCATGCCGCAAAGGGTGGCCAGAGGAACTGTTTACTTATTGGATATATCAGGAGCAGCCATGTTGCCTGGTGCAGTCCATCTCAATTGAAGCCTTTCCACAAGTACTTTGAAAATATGTTGCGAGAGAACAAGTCTAGAAGCTTCCTTGGAGCTGTGGAGAAGGCTGCACAAGAGTTTGGTAGGCGTGTGAAGTTGGAGATGACTTGTTCTTGTGCTTTGAAACAACTTCAGCGGTCAGCTCAGTCTCCTCAATCCAAGGAAGGAGCTACAGGACCAGATCCTGTCTCTGGTGAACTTGATGAATTTTCAGTCTCTCAGTTCCAACCTGCAAACTTTCTAGCACAACTCAAAAAATTTGCCTTGGCAGTTTGCAAGCCTGGAATGATTGAGTTTGCTGTTGCACAAAATCGTGTATCAGCATTCTACAGTTCCAGAGGGCATTTACAATTGCCAATGCATCAACTCCGAGAAACAAATGTTGTCGAAGACAATGATGATGAAATGTTAATGGTTAAAAGAAAATCCGATATTCAGATTGAAGACCAAAGTACACAGCCAGCTGAAGAGAACTTGCAAAGCACGCCATTAACTAGGTCACAGAAACAATCAAAGGTATCAAGGCATCAAGTTTTGCCGGAAGAGAAGAATGAAGAGAACTGCAAAAGTAATGCTGCCGATAAAGTTACTGTCTCAAGTGGCAAGGCATCAAAATTGAAGAAGAGAAAGAGGGCAAAGGATTCTGAAGTTGAAGGTGGGAGCAAGGGAAAAGTTGAAATGGGCTTTGAGTCAAGAGAACGGAAGAAGAGCAGGTACTTATCTTATCCATACATAAACTGGGAACAAAAGGGCTTGCCAGCTGAAACAGAAGACCCTAAGGCTCCAATAGCTTCTGAAGGAGAGGATGCAGATATCAGTTCTGACCACATCACTGAGTCCCCTGCAATTGCTAAATCTAGCAGCAAGAGGTTCTGGAGTAAGTGGTACAAGAAAGTCATTAGTGGGAGTAATAGGAATGGCAATTCAGAGTTAATAAACGAATCTTCAGCTCAATTGCTCTCTGAACTCCGTGTTACAGCTGTGAATTGCCTATATCCAATTGAGAAAGAAAATTTTGATTCAATTGAGTGGTTCTTTTCCAGATATAGAATTTCAGTGTATCATGATGAATCTATTTATGAGTTGTCCTGCAAGAATATGGCTGGTCAAAATGAGACTATAGCTGCTGAGCCCAATTTGTTCAAAATTAATCTACAGGAGAATCAGCACCCTTCCCCTGCGATTAAATCTGGTTCGAAGAAAAGGAAGAAGAGGGAAACCTTGCAGCGTTCAGTGGCTGAACTTACCTCTAGCATACCAAATGTAGTTGGAAACAATGTCTCTGGTGTACTGGATGTTAACAAAATCCCTGATACACATACGGGGAAAGATTCTGTAGAGATAAGTCTGCCTTCATCCAACACTAAACGTGAGGGGAGGATTGGAAAGAAAAAAGGAAAGGCAACCTCAGGGCGATTGAAGACTAAACCGCTTTCAGGTCTATCAGATGTGAATATAAATATTGCTACAAGTAGCTCATTTATGAAGGATCACCATCTCATGTCAAATGGTAAACCTAAGCAAACACAGCTAAATAATGGAGCAAGTCCAATGGGTCTGCAAACAGAACAAGTGACTGGCATACCTGATTTGAATGGGAACATTGCCACACACTTACCATTTGTTGAAGATCAACCGGCTATGGCCCATATTGCTTCTGCAAGTAAACCTGAGAAGAAAAAGAGAAAGAGGAAAGAAGCTGCTTCAGGGCACTCAGGGATTCAAACTAGTTCTGGTGTCCAACATTTGAATGGAGACATTACTACGACTGGTTCATTGGTCATTGATCTGGGGGTAGTGAGCCCACATTCTTTTGAAGGTATTACTCAGAAAAATGACATGGAAGGGAAGGAAGAAGCGACTTCGTTATTTATGAACTCTGCTGGCGTACTGAATTTTGGGGGAAGTAATGCTAGCCCTGGCTTCTTGGTTAAAGATCCACAAGAGGTCAGCCTCCACTCAGCTGAAGGTAAACCGAGGAAGAGAGGGAGAAAGAGGAAGGATAAAGCACCAGCTGAGAATAAACTTACTGTGGGCATACCAGATTTAAATGGAATAAGTGGTGAATATATCTCGTTTGGAAAGGAAATTCCAGAGACTAATGGGCATTTATCTCAAATCAAACCAGAGCGGAAGAAGAGACAGAGAAAAGAAAAGGCTAGTTCAGAGCATCCAAGAAGTAAATTGACTGTCCGGAGACCTAATACTAACAAAGATGCTCCAGGGACTGCTCTTCTGTTGACATTTGCCCCAGGAGTTCCTGTGCCTTCAAAAGAAGACTTTCTCGCTACATTTTGCAGGTTTGGGCCCTTAAAGGAATCAGAAACACAGTCGTTGAAAGATTCTGGTAGTGCCCAGGTGGTTTTTCTGAAAAGTGCTGATGCTGAGGAAGCTTCTCGGAGTTTAGAGATGAATAACCCTTTTGGTGCAGCCCTTGTCAATTATCGGCTCCATAATCTGTCAGCTAGCTCCAGAGTTTTTGAACCAGAGGGGCCTTTACTCACAACTCTTGGCTCTCCAACAAAGGAAGGACTTATGACTCCTGGAAAGGCGTCTGGGTCAGTGGCTAACCCTGGTGAGGCGCCTCCACTTGACTTTATAAGGCAAAACCTTCAGATGATGACATCAATGCTGGAGAAGTCAGGAGATAATCTTTCTCCAGAGATGAGAGCTAAACTGGAGACCGAAATTAAAGGCCTTCTACAGAAGGTGACCTCCATGGCTGGTTCTTCCTCTACTTAATAGGAAATGTAGGATTCGAAGTACTTTATCTTAGATTTGATTATTAGCGTAGCAAAGCTATTGATAGACTGGTTGGGGTCCTTTTGATTCGTAAATTGACATTTGCTATCGTACTCTCTCCATGTTTCTGGACGTGGATGTTAGAATTGTGAACCTATTGATTTATTGCAATTGAAGGGGTACAAGTAATGGCTCATATCTAGGCATCTACATGCATTTTTACTCATTTTCTCCTTTTTTTCTCGAATAATTTTAGCTTTCTGTTGTTGGGTATCCATGTGTATGTATTTCTTGAAATTAAGCCATGTGTTAGTCATATAATATTGGGCTGACATGCTTGATAACTCATTGCTAATTCCGGGTTCCTGGCTGAAAGAACAAACCTAGAGCCAGCAAACCTTGTTGAACCAGCTGGTTACAAACTTTGCCAAGCCATTTTCTACCACTATGAGAAATTGTTTTACTGGCTTACCCAGTTTGAGTTAAACAGAGGGGAAATACATATGTTCTATCTTGCTAAAAAAGTTGTGTCCTATCAATGAAGAATCAACTTCAGCATTGGACATATACATTATTAATTTGCTGAATGTCATTACTGGATGGAGAAAGTCCCTTCTTTCCTTCAGTCCCATTTAATTGACGATGTATCTGAATGAAGTTTTTCCTGTTCTAAAAAAAACTTACTACTCAGCATTGGACATGTACATTTTTAATTCATATATTCTATCTTCCTAGAAAAGTGTTGAGGGGAGGGATCTTCATTTTTTACTAATGGTGTTTAATTTGATGAGTCAATTCCCAATGTGATGTGAATGGATGATCCTACTTATTGATGTCATTTCTGTTACTCTTTGCTCTATCCGAGTCCAAATCTTCTGTCCTATTTTTCCTGCTCCACTCTATATTCCACCAATAAATACTTACCACGTGTTCACCTAATTAATTAAATATTATCATTATTGACTTATTAATCGTACAGTTGTTAATTAATAGTATCACGTAGCAAGTATTTATTGGTGGAGTATAGAGTGGAGCAAGAAAAGTGGGACAGAAAATTTGGACTCGCTCTATCCATCCTTGGCAACATCCGAACATGAATGGGAGATTCAGTATAATTGAACCTAGACTCGTTAACTTGTCAAACCCTATAAATAAAAACAAGTATGGTAAGGATTTATTTCACTCTTGAAAAAACCAAATGAAAATAAGATCAACCCAAAATTGGTCTGTTAAAAAAAATGGGTTGGCTTGGGTTTGTTGATGGGTTAGGCGGGTGGACTCCTTATTTTTAGAAAGAAAAAAAAAATAGAATTTCATTTTCTCATGTGGTCATGATTTGATTTGTTTCACATTCTCTGCTGTTGTGACTCATCTTTGTCTCTTTGGTCTTGCACCCATCCATTTGTTGTTGCATTCAATTGTCAACCTTGATGTTGTTATTATTATTATTATTCAAAACGCTAATTTGCGAGCTTGTTTCTAGTCAGCCTTATATTTAATCATCTATATTACAAAGTCAAGAGGATTGATAGGGCGATTCAAGTGAGATCGTAGGTCATATTGTTAATTAACTTTATTTCACATTTTATATACTACAACAAATGCATTTGAGGTTGATATTTAGTCTGTGAAGTCATATCTTCTTTCATTCTTTTGTGATATCATTAGGCTAATGAGCTTCGAATTGTAAATTCAAGAATTTTTGTAAATAATATAACATTCATATTTTTTGTGTTTTCATTTTTTTTTTCTTTATTTTTTCTTTTTTGTAAATAAGTCTCTTTTTTACTTATTTAATTTGTTTGTATGTAAAAAATAAAAATAAAAATAAAAATAAAAAAATAAAAAAAGGTCAATGGTTGGATAAAGATTATAAGCTCCACAACTTAATCCGAATCCATCCGACTTTCACCAGAATCTAATCTGGCTCACACATGGCCGAATCAAACTTGAACCCATCCAACCTAGCCCGTCTGCTAGGTCTCAACTTTTATGTATAAGATGAGGTGCATGGACTGCCTCAAATTGACTAGTGTTCAGCTTGATTCCAATGTCCTGAGCTTATATCTATTCCCAAAATGATAAGTCAAATTGATGCAACCGGTGTAACAAGATTGTGATCCTAAATATGGAGATTAGAGCTCTATCTATAGGTGTGTACAGCAAGTAATATAGTGTACAAGTAAAGTAGACTGAACTGAGCCTGAGCTCAATGGGCTAGGCACATATAAACAGTACACTGACAGTAGCTAAGAGATCACTTCCTAGGTAGTTTTGCTCTAAAGCATGTATAATCTCATGCAATGCAGTGCATGGACAGAAATCATTTTGACAGTAAAATGAAGCATATAAGCGTATTTAACCGTTCATAATTCATATCTTTGCCTTTTGTCATCGACACCGCCACTCAATATGGATCCGGATCCCCTTTGAAATAGAGAGGCTCCAGTTAACGGTGTGGATCTCTTTTAAAATAATCTAGGGCTAAAAACGTGCCACGTCATTTAAAGGGTTAAAACACACTTTTAACTCAAGTTCAGCTCTGCTAAACCAGAGGCACTCAAACGGAAAATGCTTCAGACTCACAAAAATGTTTCACTCTCTTTCAAACTCTCTCTCACCAAAACCAGAGGCGCTCAAAACGGAAAATGTTTCAGACTCACAGAAAATGTTTCACTCTCTTTCAAACGCTCTCTCACCAAACCCATCTGAATATTTCAAACTCTCTTTCTCAGATCAACAAAAAATTTTTGCTTCCCAAACGTTCTCAGATCGCATCTCCAAATGGGTATCGATCGCATCTGCAAACCTTCTCCCTCTCTCTCAAATCGGCAGTGTTGTGGATTCGGTGGTGTGCTTTCTTTCTCCCTCTCTATCAGATCGATGGCTTGGTTTTGTTCCGTGGAGATCGGCGGTGCTATGGTGGTGGGTTTGGTATGGGTATTTTGCGTGGTGGGTCTATGGTGGTCTGTAGTGGTGCTGGTTTTATTTGGGTCTATGATTTTTTTTTTGGGCGGTGGGTTTACTAGTGGTGGTGTGGTGTGTAGTGCAGCGGTGGTGGAGTGGGGTTGCTGGGGTTTCCTTTTTTGTTTTGATTTTTTGTTGTGGGTATTGTGGCTGATTTGTGGGTAGCCGATGGTGGTAGCTTTTGATTTGTGGCTGATTTTTTGTTGTGGGATGTGTGGGTTTGATGGTGGTGGTGGTGGTGGGGATGGGTTCACTGTGTAAGAATGACATTAGAAACGAGGGATGAAATCGGATCGTGATATTTGGACTTCGAAAAATTTCAAATTCTACCATGGATGCAGCAATGCCAGCAACAAATTTCCAAGTGCGTACTAAGTGCAACTTATCATTTTTTCTCTTGGTTTTCGAAATTCTTTTATTGGTTTCGCTAGTTAGGTTTTGTCTCATCTCTGGTTAGTATAATCAGTATCATGATATCATCCCATGCTTTTAACTGGTATGTCTTGTTACTTGTTAGTAAGCTTCTGATTAAAATATTTAAAAAAAAAATTGGTTGGGTTTTGTAGAATGCTGGGTTTGTTTGTTTGTTTGTTTAACTGTGATTATTTTATATTTTATTAATTTCAGAAGTTGAAGCTGTAACACATCCCAATCGGTACTTGGTGATAGCAACCAGTGGAGGATTGAATCAACAAAGAACTGGGGTAATTTTCTTGTACAGTATTTTAGTCTTTTAGATGTAAGAAAAAGGGTTTGATGGAATTTTTTTATTAAAGGTTTGTACTCGTGCGTGCATATATATATATATATATATGCACTTTTTTTTCTTATTAACTCGCTAATTATAGTACTAATATGTTGCCTCTTTCTTTATCAGATGGCAAAAGGGAGAGTTGTGCTTGTATGGAGGTGAGGACGTTAATTGGATCTGGAAATTCACAACTACAGCAAAAGCTGTAGCTGAGACTGCTGGGATCAACTTAGAATTGGTTTATGTAGGAAAGAACAAGGATGGGCAATATTATTTAGAGGATCAGATGAAATGGCTAGGACCAATTAATAGTGTGCTGTGAGAATTTGTATAAATGTAGGAGACCCAGAATGTTCGTGTATGTTGGTAGGTTTTGGAAGAATGTTTGTATTGGTATGTGAATGTTTGTGTTGGTATGTGTTGGCCTGAAATTGTGTTGGTATGTGTTAGCAGATATTAGTGGAAAAAGGCCTAAATTTTAGTGTAATTCTCTTTGTAATCTGAGGCTTTAGCAATGGAACGTGATCTTTTTAATTAATCTATGACTTGTATCCAATTTATTGCATTGTTGTGAAGTGTTTGTGCCCTGGTTTGAATGTCCTGTTTTAGACAACAATTTGAGACTGTAGAAACATCATATATGTCTACCAAGCAACAAAATGGAACCTAAACCATTAACACACTCAAACTGAATATGCAGGTTGACTATAATAACAAATGCACCAAGATGCAATCATAACTACCATTTACCATTATTATTTGTCACATTAACAGCAGCTTTGAATATGAAACACTTGTTATTTTTGATCCATCAACAAATAATTTTTCTTTAATTAGCAATTAAACTTTAAAAGAGCACAAAGAGTGGCAAAATTCTCATGGATTCTACTCTTTTCAGCAAAGACCAATACACACACACTAATGGCATCGAACTAACTAATTTGGTATTCGTGTTTTCTGTTCCGCAATTATTGGCATATCTGCAAATGAGGCTTTGTTCTACATGAATGACATGAAACTAACAACTATGCAGAAACATAAACAATAATTATGCAGAAAATTACTGTTTATGCAGAAATTTATGCCAAAAATTACTGTTTATGCGGAAAATTACTGTTTAGGCAGAAAATTTATGCGAAAAATTACTGTTTATGCAGAAAATTTATGCAAAAATTACCGTTTAGGCAGAAAATTTCTGCGAAAAATTACTGTTTAGGCAGAAAATTTATGCAGAAAATTACTGTTTATGCAGAAAATTTATGTGAAAAATTACTGTTTAGGCAGAAAATTTATGCAGAAAATTATGTTTTAGGCAGAAAATTTATGCGAAAAATTACTGTTTATGCAGAAAATTTATGCAGAAAATTACGTTTTAGACATAAAATTTATGCAAAAAATTACTGTTTATGCAGAAAATTTATGCAAAAATTACTGTTTTGGCAGAAAATTTATGCAGATAATTACTAATTATGCAGAAAATTTATGTGGGAAATTACTGTTTATGCAGAAATTACAAACAGTAATTATGCAGAAATTACACTGTCAGTTGGTAACAAAAGGAAATTTATGGATTATCATAACTTCAATCTTAAAGTAAGAAAATTACAAAACTAGAACACTTGGTCACAAATGTGACTAAGTTTGAACATTTGAATGTGACCAAATGTGACTAAGTTTTGGACCATCAAAACTCCAATCCTAAACTAGGAAAATTACAAAAAAAGAGCACTTAATCTCAACATGCAACACTTCCTTGAGTCAAGAAACCTCCACTTGCAACATTTCCTCCACTTGCAACACTTCCTTGAGTCAAGAGACCTCCTGCACTACTAATTTTGTCGTTGGAGCCTACAACACTTGATATACTCTCTAAATGTGATTCTAATGCAGTACTTGCTGATGAGCCTCCCTGATGTGCTGCAGAACTTGTAGAAGCCGACTACAAAAAATCAAATTACACATTACACATATCACAAGCTTAGCATTAAAATTATCAAATCATGCGTCTAAACTATTATTAAAATCAAAGTAAAATATATAATTGTAAATATCTTTACCATTAAAAGTTGTGTAAAACTAGTAATATTTCCAGAAGAGATATCCTCAATTTTCTTTTGTGCCATGACATCATGTGCATATATTTCCTGTAAAAATTGTACTAGTTTAGCAACAATAATAATATACTATATTGATATGTAAAAATAAAATAGAATGATGAAAATAAGGGTAATTTAGAAGATTACCTCCTGCACTTTTCTTTTCTTTGTTTGCTTCTTTGATATGCCTTCCTTTGGCTTTGACATCCTTTCTATCCATGATTTCGGCCTACGCTTTTTATTACGATAAATCTCCCTTTTCTTTATCCCTTTTGGTACAATCGTAATCGAAGCACATAATTGATCTTCTTTGTCTGCAAAATCGGTGGAAGGCCTAATGATGTATTTTTCTACATTAGCTTTGCAATTCCTAAGGTCACAAAGTTTTTTTTTCAAATCTGCAATTGCTAAGCTTAGAATATTATGGCCTTCTTTAGTTTCACATGCCTCATTCACTAATTGAATATATTTTAGACATAAATCTCGGTACCGATCTACATATTCCAGTCAAGTATCCGAGTTAATGTTATGTGTTGTGCAATTTTTTCCATTTTCATCTTTTGCATCTCTTCTCCACCTCTTCATGATATATTTATTAGGAATCAACTTGATATCCAGTATATCAAAAACTTTCAAACCATGCCTACATAAAATACCAAATGACTCAAACTTTCTGCAACTACAAGATAGAGTCTCATCTAATGGATTCCACAAGATCTCATATTTTCCATTTTGATTGAAAACTCCAACCACATAACTATGTGTTTGACTCACATTACGTTCTAGGATGGAAAGTGCCATTACCTCTTCAACTTATGTCTGAAATAAATCAAACAACTTAGGCGTGTACACTGTTGCTACTTGGTTAAGCATAGGAGAGCTTTTGAGCTTCAATCTTGGAAATTTCTGTCTAGAGTTGTATTCTGCTTCTAACTCCTTATCCCGCTTTTGATTGACAACTGTTTCAAAATGAGTGAAAAACTCTACTATATTGAGATCAGTACGCAAGCAATCCTTTAAGTCAGCATTGAAACTCTCACTAAGCTGGGTTGTCTTCATTCCTGCAGTGAAAGTTCTCTTAACATATGCTTGGGCCCATTTTTTCTTCAATTTAAATAGATCAATTAGCCATTTATTTTCACGAACATCATACTTATCTAGCATTTCATTCCAAGCGGTAAGAAACTCATCTTCACTGTCATACTCATAGATACATGCTAAGAAATTAGAGTTAAATTGAGACTCGTTTTTGAGTAAATGACCCAAGTGTTTCTCAGCATTCTGCCACATATGCCAACTACACAATGCATGATATGTCTTAGGCATGACTACTTTTATTGCAGCTGACATTGCTGCATCTTGATCTTTGAAAATAGTGATTGGCTTCTTTTCAGACATTGCTTCTAAGAAGGTCTCAAATAACCATACAAAAGATTCAATCGTTTCATCATATAAAAGTGCACCTCCAAATACAACAGTTTCTCTATGGTGATTGAGACCCAAAAATACTCCAAATGGCCTTGCATCTCTATTTGTACTATACGTTGTATCAAACGTTATTACATCACCGAAGTGGTTATAGTCAATGATCATTCTTGCATCGGCCCAAAAGATATTAGTAATCAACTCTTCACAGTCCAATTGAGTAGCGAAATAATATGAAGGATTTTCCTTAAGTTGACGACTGAAATATCTTCCTAAGCTAGCAGCTGCCCCATGCTCCATGTCTTTTTGTCGCTTAGTGCGTAAGTAGTTTTTATGATCTTGTTTGGTAAAACCAAGATTATCATATCCACCAACTTGCTTACTAAGAAGCTCATAAGATTGCTTTAATCTTAATCCCGATTCATGTGCCAAATCAATTTCAATAGCATGAGTTGCAGCCACTTTCCGTTGTGATGGCATCATGTGCACAGTTGATGGAAGGTGGAGATAGTGGTTATGCTCAGCAATAAATTCACTCGCCGCATATTTTTTACTATCTCGATTAAGTATAATAACCAAACGTGCTTCATAACCACATCTTGTTTCTGCTCGTGGATTTTTTACATTCTGATCTCTCTTGTCTTTGCCTCGAACTCCCTCCTTTGCACACACAAATATCCTTGAAGTAACCACTCCAGTCTTTTTACATTTATTTACATACTCTTTTCTAATACTAAAACCAGCCTTTCTGCCATATTCATTATAAAAATCATATGCAATCTCATCCGCTTCAAACTCCATCCCTTTAAATGGGGTAGATTCCATGGGCACATTAGAAGGAACATGTATTTCCATCATTATCCCTAGAAAAAATTGAACATAAAGTTATTATAACTTTCACCTATCATTTGTTCTCAAAACAGAGATGATGTAAAAAAAAATGAAGATGTAATGAATGATCAATATAGTAATGAGGATGTAACTATTGACAATAATTCAGGAAATATGTTTAACCGTTAAGGTAGAAAGATTTAACAGGCTGTCATCAAATTGTGGTTTTTGGCTAGTGGTAAACGAAGAATAAACAAGAAGTCAGAGAAAACAGAAGAAAACAAATCAGTCAACTAATTTTGCAGGGAAGAAAAATTCTATGGGCCTTCACTTGATAGACAAAATGAGCATACTGGACAGGATCCGCTTTTTCTTGAAACTAAAAATCCTATGAAGGTACGTTAACAAACTTTGCATGGGCCAGAAACATGTCACACAAGAATGACAGGCATTAGATACATAAAAAACTTTAGCAGGGACCAACAAACAATGTGGACCATGATTGATTTTCAACCTCATTAAACTAATAAGTAATCTACAATTTCATTGTAAAAAGAACAATTTCTATAACACAATTAACAATTATACCACTTTGGCTTGTATATGAGAGTTTATTTCCCAAAAAGAATTGCCAACTTAATCTCTGTCATGGGAATTTGGAGCCCGATTCTGACAATATTTTGTGAACATTGCTAAACAGCAGCTCAAGAAAGATGACAAGATTATTATCTTGCTTATATAACATGTATGTAAAATGGCCTGAATGATCAAGGAAAACGAAAGGGCTAGTCAACCAAGACTTAATCCCAACTTTTGAATATTTGAAATGGATTGTGAAACATTATGTTGTTTCTTTATATATTCAGGGAAAATTAACCGATTGAAAGATTTTTTTCAGCATGTGTAAACAACAAAATAGATCAACACACTTTTTTTTTTCTTTTTTTTTTTTGAGGTTGAAAAATTCTCATGACTATGATATCTACTTCAAATAGAAATCAAATACAAAGAAACAAAATGACTAGTCCATATAGCATACATCAAACATGTAAATTTGCATTCAATGAAACACCACCTTAATCACTACATGAGATGGAAATAAATTCATTCCTCAAAATCTCAACTTGCACGAATAGAAGCCAAGCTCAAAGTAAAATAAACAAACCCATTTAATTCCAAATGCTATCAAAGGCATATATAACTAAGTCAAGACACATGCAGCAACTAAATTGATACTCCAAGCATAAATTGATATTCCAAATGCTGTCCATGTGATGTTTGTTGCTCAGTAAGACCACAAGCATAAATTGATACTCCAAGACCACTAATCCAACTAAAATTGCAAGAAACAAAAGACATAGCCAAGTCTTGAATGTCAGCAATCAAATGGGAAATAGACCAGGCAGAACAGGGACCATTGGTGTGGATAGAACAGGCAATCATATATGCCGTATAGACTCTAACTTGCATCCAGCGACCAAAACAACCATATAAACTCACCAAGACAACAATATAAATGCAGGAACATTATCAAACATCAAATAAGATAAGCATAAACAAGTTTTATGGATATACCTCTGTTTGGCAAGATAGAAACAGAGATGTCTTCTCTGAACCTTTTGTGAAGCTTTTTTTTTGGGTTAAAATCTATGAAGCTTTGAACGTGGGCTACCTCTGTTTCACTTTTCCCCCTAAAACCGTTTTTTTTTTTTTTTTCCCAGTGCACGGATATACTTCTGTGAAGCTTTTTTTTTTTTCTTTGGTTACCAAAATCTTGGGCTACCTCTGTTTCACTTTTCCCCCTAAAACGTTTTTTTTTTTTTTTTCCCAGTGCACGGATATACTTCTGTGAAGCTTTTTTTTTTTTCTTTGGTTACCAAAATCTGTGAAGCTTTGAACGTGGTAACTCTGTTTCACTTTTCCCTCTAAAAGGTTTTTTTTGTTTTCCAGTGCATTGATATAAACCTCTGTTTCTCCATTTCCCTCCAAAAAGGTTTATTTTGTCCGGTTGAGTTAAACAAGTCCTCTAGTTTAAGAGTTTAACCCTAGTTAAATGTGGTGTTTAAAATTTAAATGATGTGGCAGGTTTTTGGCCCTTGATTATTTTAAAGGAGATCCTCTCCATTAACTGGAGCCTCTCCATTTCAAAGGAAATGGAGAGGATCCGGATCCCTCAATATATCCTCTCCACTCTCACTCTCTTTGATGTCGCGGAAGCCTGGAGAGAAACACACACGATGCTCTTTTGATGGAACAGAAACTAAACTGTTAGTTTCTGGTAGTAAACCTCGAATCCACGAGGGGTTTCCCTGAATCCACAAGGAGATAAAACTGGAATCCACCAGAAGAAAATCTGACAAAAGTTTGTGTTTATTGATAATAGTCTATTTGCCCCTGACGGCTACAAAACATATAAATACTAAGAGAAAACGTTTAAAACCCTAATTCGCGCTAATTAAGCGATTAGGGGACAAAATTACCAAATTTTACCAAAAATGGCAAAATTGAGTTAACTGCAGAATCATAAACTACTGACCTTAAGGGTCGTCCCAAAACAGACGGGACCTTATTCTGACTTTTAAACTAAAAGTTATTAAGGAAAAACAAATATTACTATAACTAGCAAAAACACTGTTATCGGGGCCTTAATGAAGGAATTCGCCTAAATTTTGGCGACGTTCATGGCATGAATCTGGATCAGAACGTCGTTTCCCTTCAACCTGCCAAATTTCATGCAATTCCGACACTGTTACCCCGATGCCCCCTACTGGCACCCCCCTTTTATCTTGCGTTGTGACTTCCTGCGCCCTTGCTATTCAAGGAAGGCATGTGCTGTCTGTTCTACATCACTCTTTCTCTATCTTTTGCTCAGTGCTCGGCTTTCTTTTAGACGTGCTTGAAGAATTTATTTTTGGGCCTCATGGGCTGAGTTCGGCTGTAAATGGATTGTTATTGGGATATGAAAGTTTTGGACCACGATGCTGTTTTAATTTGCATGGCCCGACTTTTTTGTTTTAGAAAAAATTATATTTTAGGCTCTGGAATTTGGGTCAGGTTTTATTTCCTTCTATTTCAGTCCATTCGGTCTAATTGGTCTAATTCAGTCTAATTTGGCCTATTCAATTCACTTCAGTTCATTTGGTCTACTTCATCTCTTTCTCTATCTTTTGCTCAGTGCTCGGCTTTCTTTTAGACGTGCTTGAAGAATTTATTTTTGGGCCTCATGGGCTGAGTTCGGCTGTAAATGGATTGTTATTGGGATATGAAAGTTTTGGACCACGATGCTGTTTTAATTTGCATGGCCCGACTTTTTTGTTTTAGAAAAAATTATATTTTAGGCTCTGGAATTTGGGTCAGGTTTTATTTCCTTCTATTTCAGTCCATTCGGTCTAATTGGTCTAATTCAGTCTAATTTGGCCTATTCAATTCACTTCAGTTCATTTGGTCTACTTCAATCCATAGCGGTTCATTTGGTCCACTATGATTCATTTCGGTCCATTTTAGACTAATTAGGCCTTTAACTAATTTCTTTTTGTAAGTTGCCTTTTCAATGTTGGGCTAAAAAATTCTTTATTTATGATTATTATTATTATTATTATTAATTTTTGAGTTGAAAAGTATGAAATTTTATTTTATTTGAGTGAAACTCTTTAGTTTTGAACTAAAAAAATACTAACAAAATAGGCATTAGAAATTACAGAAATAAGTCTTAAAAAAGTAATAAAAATGATAATTATTTAAAAAATTACTTTAAAATTCAAGTTTTGATAATGTAGATATTATACTTATATTTGGAAAGAAAAAAAAATGCTAAAAATTTCAAATTTATATAATAATTTAAACTTAATGTAACATGATCTATCTGTTCCATGAAATGGGGGGCGTAAATTTTTTTAAAATTTTCTTGGTTATATTAAAGTCAGTCAACCCATTACAATATATATATATATATATATTTTAAAAAAAGTCATTTTAATAACATCTTCTCCATTAATATAAAATTGTGGGGACAAAAGTCCAAGTTCGTATATCAGGCCTTGGGCCCTATTTGAGGATGGAGGAATAAATGATTGGGAGAGGCCCCAGAATGAAGAATCACGTAAGTAAAGGATGAGAGAATATAGTCCGAGGAGTGTATCCTTGTTGGATACAATGAATATTGGTCAAGTAGGTACTTGGGCAATTTAGGTGACCTTTCAAGAAGCTCCAATGATAAGGATGAACTTAAGGCACACACAAATGTGATAGGAATACAAAAATATCTACAAGCAAAAGTTGTTACAATGCACTGCAACAACTTTTCTGGCCGCATTTATGTGGAAAAGACTCCTGAACAGTGCAGTTTCAACTACTACCACTCATAGAGAACCAAAGAAGATGTTCGATGAGACATGTACTCAAATGAAAATTTAGATGATTAACAAGTGTACAATCAATATGGTCTGAAGGGAAGCTATATAATGCAAAAGATCTCCCATAAGAGAGGATAAAAAAAAATAGAAAAATAAGGAAGAAGAAGATTTACTATAGCACTAAGGATTATATTAGATTTCAAGAACAGTAGTTCAATTCATAGTTTATCTCCTCGGACACTAATTTAACCAAGTTTCAAGTGTGTTTTTGTGTTTATTCATCTTTTAAATCTTTATTAACCGTTATTTAATTCACCAATAGCTTAGCTCTTTCACTTACTCTCTACAAATTCATTATATTGAGCTCGTTGGGCTCACATTCCACATCTTTTGGGCTTGAGCTACAGATCTTGACCCTACAAAAATAATATTATAATTATGCAATTTAATTTTTTTTATTAAATTATGTTTTTTGTGTGTGTATCACTATATCGTTGAATGCAAAATAAGTTATATTTCCATTACATAAAAGAAAAACATATAAAAATAGAAAATATTTTTAAATATCACATGCACTATTTAACCTACAAATTTTATATTACATTCTTATAGAATAATCATATTACATTTTCTTACACATCGCGAGTTTGCAACTAGTTTAAATAAAGGACAAAGTTTGGTTCCAAATTTTTTTGGAGTTTTGAACTTCAATCATCAATAGGAAGATGTCATTAGCCATGATCATTTGCCATGCACATAACTCACTTAGCCTAAGTTACCTAACCAATTAAGTGAATCGTACACATTACACAAGATGCACATTACACAGTTTACACAAGACAGAACACATGACTTAGACCCAAAACTTTAAACATATTTGAAAGCCAACCTTTACCTTACAAAAAAAGGCCCCATTTATTTTAGTTGTCACTTCAGCCCCAAAATGTCTGGCGACTCTGCGGTTTGAAAGTGAAACTCAACCAGAGAGAGAGCTTGTCAGCCTGGACTTACTGAATTCATCTTGGCTTGTAATAGCCAAATATTCCATAAAAGGTCTGTGCAAAAGTAAGCAGCAACAAGAAAACAGCAGCAGCTAATGAGATAATAGCCCAGGGATTGCTGAAATAGGTATGCCTTAAACTCGCACGCCAAGCATTCCACTTATTTTCATAATACCGGTTCACATCCCCGGACAAGTGGGAAAGGTAACTTTCGTTGATTTCGAAAACCTTACCTCAATTAAGGTGGTTGAAGAGGTCAGCAACTTCAGAATCACTGCCAAGCCAGTGCTTAATTATTCCACAGTAATGGAGGTGAGCCACATCCTGATGAGAGTTAATCAAGTTGTCCATGAACACCACATATGCAGTAATGTGGTCGCCACAATCACGATGGCACAGCTCAAAGGCCATAAGGTTTAGCAAAAGTGACCTGGTACCATCATGGATCAAGAGCCGTGGAATGTAGAGAATTCCATTCTTGAATTCTATGTCCCAGAAGCGATCTGTTTTCTTTCTCTTGAACTTGATTCCAGCCTCTCTGAGTTCAGTAACACAATGTATTAACTGTTGCCTTTGTTCATCTGACCAGGGTGTACAAGCTCTTTCTCCTGTCTTGTCGATGCGTGGAAAGGGCAGAAGCCATCTCTTCATCTCCTCTTGAGACCGTCTTTGCAAGAGACTTCCTCGTAAAACAGCAAGGCAATGAAGGTCATCTCCATCTGACAAAGGCTGAAAGGTACATGGAAGAGGTAATTTCAAATTGCTCCTATAACTCTTTGTTAATAGCTCATATGTTGGCATTAACGGGTAGAAGAATTGGAGTGCTAGCTTGGCTACTTCTCCTTTCTGGTATGGCTTACCTAACTGAAGTCCCAGAAGGCGATCAAGTATAAAGAGTGGAAGCTGATTCTCCAGGAGTATCATGTCTCGCTGAACGGAATGCATTAATCCACGCATTGCAAAGATGGGGTCATTTTGAGGATAACCCAACTTCGTCAATCCTTCAGCAGCACCTCGAAAGACCTCAGTCACAAAGCAACCATCTAGCACCATCATTTCAACAAATTCATTGCTGCCAAGACTAGTAATTGATTGCCCTTGGTAACAGGCACGAGCTTTTTTTTCGAGTTTCTTCACAGCATCAAGATAAAGATTTATGTCATGTTTAGTACGCTTGAGAACATGATGAAGGGCACGCCATTTGTGGCGATCCATTTCAAGTAGGCCTTTCTTTCCATGATGATAAGGTCCTACGGAGACAATCCGAGGAGCATAAGCTTTGTAATCACCTTCTCGTAGGTAGTAGGGGACTTTGTAAATGCTGCATCGTGAAATTGCTGCATTGTCTTGACTAGCTTGCCTAAGATTTTTTTTTTATGGAGATCATCCATTCAGAATCTGGTGGATTGACTACTCCAGATTCTACAGCTTCTCTGAGCTTGAGGGCGATTAGGTATCCGCTCAAGAGGGCCTTGTTGTACACAGCAACCATTATTGGGTGAAGAATCAGGGACGGAACTAGGATTTGAACCTAAGGGCAAGCCTAACCAAAAAAAAGTTTCACCAGAGTTTATTTTAGCCAACCAAAAAATGCATACATGTCATAATATCATATTTGTGGATCTATTCTAATATTAATTTTTAGGAATTTATCCTACATAATGATTCAAATTATTTCTTGACTTGCAAAGTCAAGAATCTTTATCCTATATAAAAATTAATATGTATTTTTTTTTTCATTCGGATATTTATTTCTTTAGTTTAAAAATTATAATTAAAAAAAAAAAAAAACACAAGTTGCAACAATATTATTATTAGTAATTTATTAACACAATAAAGTTACAACAAAATTAATGCTAATAATCATTGGCACAACAAATTAACAAATAGTGACCATTTATTAATAATTTTATTGTGTTATTCACTCTAAGGAGTGAATAGCATACTAGAGTTCTTTTGATTTAGTTAAAAAATGAAATATGTAGGTATTGATCACTGCTAGTGTCCCGTTTCTAGCCATTTCTAGATTTTATATATATATATATATACATTTATTTATAAACTAACATATTTTTGTATATTTCTAAATTATAGATATAATCAAAGAACTTGTAAACGGTTCATAAGCCAAGATCATTTGAAAAATCTTAAAAATACAAGTTTATTACCCAATCCATTCACCAGCCTAATGGCATGTTTGGATGTTTAAAAAAGGAGGGGAGTAGAGTAGAGGGAGGGAGAGTAATGCAATTACCTTGTTTGGAAGTTTTTTAAAGAATGAGGGGGAGGGTTTGGAGGAGTTTGGAGGGGTTTGAACTCCCTCTAGCCCTCCAATTTTAATTCTCCCAAATTGGAGAGATTTGGAGGGGGAGTGGAGTACATAAACTATTGACCAAGTAAATTACCTAATTTACTCTTATTATATTAACAAAATTACACAAGGGGAAGGGCTAATTACTCCCTTCCCCCTTACTAATTTTAAAAACATCCAAATAAGGTGGAGGTGAATCATTCTCCTCTACTCTTCTCCCCACTACTCCCCTTCCCTCTACTCCCCTCTACTCTTCTCCCTCTCTAAACTTCCAAACAAGCCATAAATCTGGCCGTCTCCGCCTCGTGCCTTGCCTGAAAGGTTGTTATTGCCGTCGAACATGCCAGCCCACTCTCTCTCTTGAATGTCCTCACCCCGAAATAAGCTTGTTAATGATGGGAAGATAAGAATATCCATCTATTAGCCTCTGAAGATTATGGGTGTTTCTGTGAAGAAAAATAGAGAAAAGAAAGAAGAGGAAGGCCGGTGAGAGAAGCTCAAACTTGGATGACATGACATGAAATGTGCGGAGGAAAGTCAAAGAAAAGGACAAATAAGTAGCTGAGGAAGAAGTAAACGAGCAGATGAGAAAAAAAGAATAAATAAATAAAAGGAGGTTCCCTTTGGGTCTAGAACACAAATTTTTTCACAATTTCTTTTTTATAATTGTGATGTTATAAAATATGCGGTGAAATAAATATTGTGACTACATGTGTAGTTGAAAAGTAATTATTACAGTTTGTCACGTCAAAAATATGGTAAAAAAAGTTATGAAAAAGTTTATAATAATAAAACAACTCATTTATAAGATAAGTGTCAATAATTTTTTTTCTTTTGCAGAGATTAATTCAACCAAAATTATTGAGTTTCAACTTTTAAGATAATAGTTTTGTATTCATTATGGAAAAGATAATTTTTTTTTTGAAATAAAGAAAAATATTATTTTCACAACACTTTTATAATTTTAAGTGATATATTATTATTGGTTGATATTAATGAGCAAAAAAGTAATTTATTTAATTTTATTTTCACAACACTTTTATAATTTTAAGTGATATATTGTTATTGGTTGATATTAATGAGTAAAAAAGTAATTTAAGTGATAAGTTCAAATTAAAACCAATAACAACTTACTACTATGAATGTATTGCAAAAATACTATGAACGTAACACTTGTTGAAAAGAAAAATGTCAAAGCCAAATACTTTTTTACAAAATATTTTATTAAGAGATTTATTTATTATTAACATGAAGTAATCATTATCATTATTATTGTTGTTATTATGTTATACTAAGTATGAAATAAACTCTTTTATATATACATTTTGTCATTTTTGATAATTTACAATCCAAATTGTCACTTTTATAAGTGCTAGCTAAACACTAGATTTTTTCTAAAAGCAATTTTTAACAGTTTTTACCAAACACACTGATTTTAAAAAAAAAAACCTAGTTTCATGCTACACTTTTTCAGAAAACACTGTATCAAAAGGCCATAGTAAAATGGGCATTTGCCCATAATTTACTAACTATGCAGCAAAATGCCTTTGTTTTGAAAAAAATGCCCCTATTTTTTAAACTCAATTTTAACAAAATTGAGTTACAAGTGAGACTCGACATTAACAATGTCTAGTTCTATGCATATTTTGCCATTTAAATTTTTTTTATAAATTTAAGTAAAACTCGACATTGCTAATGTCGAGTTCTATTTAGAAATATATATATATATATATGACTCAATTTTAAGGATATGTTACGCGACCGAAATATTTTGTTATCTTCTACTGCCGTTACGTCAAAAATAAAAGGTTCTAAGGCGCTTTCCGATCTACGGTCCCTCTGAGATTTTACACCTAACTCAATTTTATTAAAATCAAAATGCATGGACAGCAGGACAGGGATCATTTTGACAGTAAAAGGCAGCATATATGTGTATGTAACAGTTCATATCTTTGCTTTTTTGTCAATGGCATCGCCACTCTCTCTCTCTCTGAGCTTTCTTTTTGCTGTGCTATACGGCTAGTATGGCTGTTAATGGATTTTGGGCCTCATGAGCTAAGTTCGGCTGTAAATGGATTGTTAGTGGGCTATGAAAGTTTTGGATCATGACGCTGTTGTAATTTCTATGGCCCGACCTTTTTTGTTTTAGATCAAATTATAATTTAGGCTTTAGAATTTTGGTCAGGTTTTATTTCAGTCAATTTCTGTCCATTCAGTCTAATTCGATCTATTTGGTCTAATTCAGTCCATATTAGTTCATTCAGTCCACCTTGATTTATTTCGGTCTACTTTGAACCACTTCAGTCTATTTCAAACTAATTAGATCTTAAATTGATTATTTTTGTAGGTTGCCTTTTCAGTGTTGGGCTCAAATTTTTTTTTTCTTCTTCTTAATTTTTGGATTGGGAAGTATGAAATTTTATTCTATTTGGGAAAAACTCTTTAGTTTTGGGCTAAAAAATTCAAACACAATAAGCATAATAAATTAAAGATATAAGCCCTAAAAAAATAATAAATATGATAAATATTCAAAAGATTACCTTAAAATTCAAGTTTCAATAATATAGGCATTATACTTATATTTGGAAAGAACAAAATGCTAAAATTGTAAAATTATATAATAATTTAAACTTAATTTAAAATGTTACATATGTTCCATGGAATGTGGGTGTACATTAAAATAATAATAAAATAAAATCTTGGTTATGTTCAAATTAGTCAAAAAATTATTATATATTTTTTTTTTAAATCCTTTTAATAACATCTTTTCCATTTATATAAAACAATACTATAATTATGTAATTTATATATGATGATGGGTGAAATTAGTAGGCCGTATGTTTCGAACTTCAACGATGGGTCAACAACCTGAAAAAGAAAGAAACATTTTCGAAGGTGATTAGGGTGAACCAGCCAAGGACCCTTCGATGGTTAAGTCAGTTTCTCTCAAGGACTCAAGTATAGTAAGTGGATGAATAGTAGTACATACCTTGGTTTGGTGAGTCTTAGTTACTTTTATAGAAAGTTTGGAGTAGGTCTACTTGTTAAGTGCCACTAACATTGTGGGAGATGTGTGAACTTAGTGGGGAGAGTAAAGCGAGTTTAGGGGAATTCACCCATCTTGGAATAATGGATCGTGGTGCAACCGTTCTTGGTTTGCAGAGAAATCCTTTGAGTTTACTAAGTGTTTGTAGGTCGTATACATTCTCTCGTCGTGTAGATGATCTATCTTTCTTGGATGACCTTTCTTCTTGGTGTTACCTTTTTTCCTTCTTCCTTTCAGTCTTTTAGACCATTATCTTGGACGAACCTTGTTCTTGTGGACAACTTATATGGACAATAAACACTTTTTAATTACCCATCAATATCTTTTTATTAAATTACATTTTTCCATATATATATATATATATATATGTATGTATGTATTATTGTTGAATGCAAAATACATTATATGTTCCATTACATAAAAGTAAAATTTGTAAAAATAGAAAAAAAAAATTAAATAACACATACACTATTTAATCTACAAATTTTACATTACATTCTTACAAAATAATTATATTACAATTTCCTATTTATCACATGAGTTTGCGACTAGTTAAATGAATTACAAAATTTGGCTCCAAACATTTTTAGAGACTTGAGCTTCAACCACCAATATATATATATATATATGTATGTATTATTGTTGAATGCAAAATACATTATATGTTCCATTACATAAAAGTAAAATTTGTAAAAATAGAAAAAAAAAAATTTTAAATAACACATACACTATTAATCTACAAATTTTACATTACATTCTTACAGAATAATTATATTACAATTTCCTATATATCACATGAGTTTGCGACTAGTTAAATGAATTACAAAATTTGGCTCCAAACATTTTTAGAGACTTGAGCTTCAACCACCAATAGGAACATAGCTTTAGTCATGAACATGTACATTGCTCATAACTCACTTAACCTAAGTTACCTAATCAATTAAGTGAGTCATACGCATTACGCAAGACAAATCACATGTCATCCTCCTAGTTATGATTGGACCCCAAAGCTTCAAACATGTTTGAAATCCAAACCTTTACCTTAAATAAAAGGATACTCCAAAGCAAATAATCAACATGTCCAGTTATTGCTTGCTGGCTTGAATTTCAAAATCCATTATTCCACAATATCCAACACTTTGTACCTTTTCAATTTTCCTTTTAACTCTCATTTGTTTTCAATATAATTCTTTCGTCTATCTCGATCCAATCTCCATCATTAAATCCATCAAGATGATGCCATTCTGCTTTTCTTTTCTTTTCTTTTTTTTTTCAAATATATCTGAAAATAAATAAAGGAAAAAAAATTCTTGAAATAATTGTTTTAAAATATACCCTTACATATATAAGGTGTTAAAAATGATATTAACTCTCTCTCTCTCTCTCTCTCTCTCTCTCTCTCTCTCTCTCTCTCTCTCTCTCTCTCTCACTCTCATGGTAGTAGTTCCCTATAGCAACCCAACTCGCCAACAGATAAAAATTGAATATAGATAAAAATGAATATGGGTAAGGATCTATTTAGGGGTGTGCAGAAAACCCACCGACCTGCTAAACCCGACCCGACCCGACCCGACCACCGAGTTGGGTCGGTTTTTAGGCCTTGGTGGGTTGGGTTGGGTTGGGTTACAAAATTTTTTTTTTTTATAGCGGGTCGGGTTGGGTTTGGGTCATAAAATTACAAACCCGCCAAACCCGACCCAACCACCGACCCACCCATATTTAATATATATTTAAAATATATTATATATTTAATATATATTTTTTAAAACCAGGGCACTTATATATATTTAAATATATATATATATTATTTAATAATTAAAAAAAAAAACCAGCTGTAGAGCAATACTTCTTCAGTTCCTCCTACTAATACTAATTATATATATAATATGTATTATATAATTAATAAAATTTTAAAATAACCAGCTCCTCCTATCCTATATAAAAGCCAATTAGTTCACACAAACTTTAGTAAATTATTATTGTTGTTTAGTTATTGGTGTTGTTTGCCCTTAAGGAATTACATCGATACTAATTTTTTGGTTTTTTTTAATATATTAATATTAATATATTTTTTTCTACTCAATTTAATAATAATAAAAAAAATTTCAAACCCATGGGTTCAACCCGACCCATGTGGATTGGGTTGGGTTGGATTTATGTGATGGGTTGGGTTGGGTCGAATTTTTTTTTACCCACCATGGTGGGTCGGGTCAAAAAATTCCCTCAACCAGACCCAACCCAACCCATGCACGCCCCTAGATCTATTTGACTCTTGAAATGATAATAATAATAAGATCAACCCAAAGTCGGCCATTAAAAATGATGGGTTGGCGTGGATTGGTTGACAAGTTAAGTGGATCGACCTCTTTTTATTAGGAAGAAAAAAAAAATCACATTTTCTCATATGATTATGATTTTGTTTGTTTCACAATTTCAAACTCTATAATATGTCTCCTTTTCACTATTCTCAATTTTCTCTTTCTCTAAGCTTGATTAGGGAGTACTATTTCCTCTAACCAGTGTCGTGACTCGTCTTTGTCTCTTGGTCTCGCATCCATCCATTAATTTTTGCATTTAATTTAACCTTGACAGTTGACAGTATTTTATTTTTTCATTCCAAACTGGCAAACACTCCTAATTTTTGAGCTTGTTTCTAGTCAACCTTATATTTAGTCATTTATATTACACCAAAAATTTATTTTTAAATTCACTATTTGTGATAATATATTTTTAGTTTTAGTTTTTTTTTTTTAAATTAAAACTAATTTAAATTACTTGGGCTAAAAAAAAAAAATTGTCCTACAGAGTCCATGTGTAATCCTACTGGCTAGGATCAAGCATTTCATGAGTAAATAATTTAAAATCCTAAATATCATACTGTTAACTTTATTTCACATTGTATATACCACAACAAATGCATTTGAGGTTGATATTTAGTCCGTAAAATCATGTATTTCTTTTAATGCATTTGAGGTTGATATTTAGTCAGCAAAATCATTTATTTCTTTTATTCTTTTGTGATATTATTAGGTTAATGAGTTTCGAGTTCTAAATTTAAGAATTTACGTATAATATAACATTCATATTTTTCGTATTTTCTTTTATTTGTTTTCTTCGTTATTTTGAAGGGAAGAGAAAGAGAATATATATACTCAAGTCTCTTTTTTATTTATTTAATTTGTTTGCATGTTAAAAAAAAAAAAAAAAAACCCTTGACATAGCAAAGGTCGGGTAAAGATTATAGACTTCACAACTAGGTCCAAATCCATCTGACTTTCACCAAAATCCAATTTGACTCATATATGGTTGAATCAAACCTGAACCCATCCAACCCGGCCTGTTTGCTAGGTCATATATAAAAGGAAGATGGACTGCCTCAAATTAACTAGTGCCTTCCCTGGTTCAGTTTGATTACTACCAATTCAAATTGATGACAAAAGATAGCAATAGTTGCCACATGGGCACATATAAGAAGATTCTCATCCTAAATATGGAGCTTAGAGCTCTATTTGTAGGTGTGCACAGCAAGTAATGTATTGTACAAGTATAGTAGACTGGGCCTGAGCCCGAGCCCAATGGGCTAGGCACATATAATCTCATGCAATGCATCGACAGAATCATTTTGACAGTAAAATGAAGCATTCAACGACACCGCCATTCAATCCACTCCACTCTCACTCACTCTCTTTCTCTATTTTTTGCACAGTGCTCGGCTTTCTTTTTGCTATGCTAGACAGCTAGTGTGTAGAAGAGAAGAATTTATTTTTGGGCCTCATGGGCTGAGTTCGGCTGTAAATGGATTGTTTTAGTGGGCTGTGAAAGTTTTGGACCATGGTGCATTTGTAATTTCTATGGCCCGACCTTTCTTTCTTTTTTTTAGACAGAATTATATTTTAGGCTTTAGAATTTGGGTCAGGTTTTATTTCGGTCCACTCTAGTTTATTTCAATCCATTCGGTCCATTTAGTCTAATTCAGTCCAATTTGGCTTATTCAGTCCACTTCTGTCCATTTGGTCTAATTCAGTACATATCGGTCCATTAGGTTTACTTTAGTTCATTTTGGTTCATTTCAAAATAATTGGGTCTTAAATTGATTCTTTTTGTAGGTTTCCTTTTCAATTTTGGGCTCAAAAGTTATTTTTTTCTCTTGATTTTTGGGTTGAAAAGTATGAAATTTTATTCTATTGGGCTAAACTCTTTAGTTTTAGGCTCAAAAAATACAAAAAAAAAAAAGGCATTATAAATCACAGAGGAACCTTCTAACTTCTATAGTAGTTGTGAAAATTAAGTTTGAATCTTCTAACTTCCATACATGTTGAGGAAGTTACCAAACAAGTAACCACTCCAAAGCTCACTGTATAAGGACTCATCCACATCAAATGAAAGTAAGTTTCCACTATTCCTAAAGTTGGAATTCTTGAGTTCTAAAGGAAAAACTAACTCAAGCATCGGAGGGTTCTTGGCTGGTTCACCCCGATCACCTTTGATCTTATGTTTCTTTCTTTTTAGACCTTTCAAGCAATTACTAGCCCATTGAAGTCCAGAGTATTCAGCCTACTAGTTTTCTTTGCATCATCAATACTTATATTTGGAAAGAAAAAAAAATGCTAAAATTCTAAACTTATATAATAATTTAAAATTAATGTAACATGTTACATGTATTTCTTGAAATGATAAGTTTTTTTTTTTAGTTATGTTCAAATTAGTCAACTGATTATGGTATATTTAAAAAATGTCATTTCAATAAAATCTTTTCTGTTTATATATATAAAACAATATTATAATTATTCAATTTAAATCTTTTTATTAAATTACATTTTTCATATATATACACACACACACACTATTGTTAACTTAAAATTACATAAAAATAGAAAATACTTTTAAATAACACATACACTATTTAACCTACAAAGTTTAGGTTTTTCTATATATCGTGTAGGTTTGCGACTAGTTTAAATATATAAAAAAAGGATTAAGTTCAGATCCAAACATTTTTGGAGCCTTAAGCTCCATCCACCAATAAGAAGATGACATTAGTCATAATCATGTACAATGCACATGATTCATTTAACCTAAATTACCTAACCAACCAAGTGAGTCATGCGCATGATACATAATAAGACACATGTCATCTTCCTTAGTGATGATTGGATCCCAAAGCTTTAAATATATTTAAAGTGAAACATTTTCCTTAAATAAAAGGATAGTGCAAAGCAAATAATCAACATGTCCACTTACTGCTGGCTTGGACTTTAAAATCCATTATTCCACAATATCCAATACTTTGTTTCTTTTCAGTTTTCCTTTAAGGCTTTAACTCCCATTTCTTTTCAATGTAATTCTTTCGTCCATCTTGATCCAATCTCCATTGTTAATGGTCTGTTTAGATTGAGGGGAGGAAGAAAGAGTAGAGTAGAGTAGATTTCACCCAAAATTAATTTATTTTTAGTCAACTCTATTGTACTTCCCTCCACTCCCCTCCTTCTTCCCTCAATCCAAACGGGCTCTAAATCCACCAAGATGATGCCATTCTGCTTTTTTTTTTTTAAAAAAAATTTCAAAACTAAAAATAAATAGAGAAAAGTAAATTTTTTCCCTGAAATAATTGTTTTAATATATACACTAACATATAAAAGGTTTTAATAATTATTTTAAATCTCTCTCTATCTCTGTCATGGTATAGTAGTTCCCTATAGCAACCCAGCCCGCCAATACCATTGTGGTAGCATGGCTTTTACCAAACTCATCACAACCCATGCCAATCCTTTGGCAATTATTGTATTTCTCCTTCTTCTTTTTTTTTTTTTTTTTTTTTTTAGTAAATAGTAATACTTATTAGAACATACACAAAAATAATAATATTAGTGTTTTAAACTAAGTTTATAATACATTATTTAACCAGAATACAAGTACAAAAGGGCCTAATAACCCTAGTCTACGACTACAAAGGTTAGACTCTTTTGTAGTTGTACTATGGTTAAATAATGTATTATAAACTTGGTTTAAAACACTAATATTACATTATTACTATTTTCGTGTGTAATCTAATAAGTATTACTATTTACTAAAAAAAGAATGGATGTTTATCCCATATTGGTTGTGTGTATCTAGTGTCTGCTATTTATAACTCCAATCTACAACTATAAAAATTAGGTCATTTTGTAGTTGTACTCTGGTTAAATAATGTATTATAAACCCGGTTTAAAAATATTACTATTTTCATATGTGTTGTAATAAGTATTACGATTTATTAAGAAAAAAAATGTTTATTCCACATTGGTTGTGTGTGTCTAGTGTTTGTATTTCTCTATTTTTTTTATTTTTTTATTTATTTTTATTCCAAAATAGGGAGATAAGCAATACAAACATTTACAAAAGAGCTGGATTAAACCAGCAATAGTTCAATGGCATTTGACATGCCAATTTAGCAACTGACCAAACAGATTTTACAATAAGGTGAGGCACTAAGAACATATTGGAGCAAAGTCCATTTTGGTTCAGAAAATCTAGATAAGCTAATCCGGTCTGTTGAAGCCAATTTGAGGTCTTCCTATGCTAAAAGACTTGGACTAATTGTCTGCTAGCTCCTAGAAACAAAATACACTGGAAACCATGATTCTTAGCCTTGAGTGCAGCTTCTATCATAGCATCCAGCATTGCCCCACAGGTTGTTCTTGCTACACTGCTAGTTACACCATAGAACATGCTATCTCCCTGCAAATTAATAGCTTCATAGGTAGAAGACCATCTGTTAGGCTTCCTACTCCTAGCTCCAGCAATTTTAACAATCAGCTGCCACTACCCTGAGGGTGGATAGTGGTCTAGTTTGGGTCTTCTTGGCTGACTGGTGTGGCTTGGTTGATCAAGGAAAGCCTCTTTGTACCTACAAGCCATAGATTGAGATGTTAAAATCACATTCATAGGATTAGAATTTAAATCATCATAGAGCACCCTGTTCCTATGTATCCAGATATGCCAAAGAGTTGTAAAAATGGCTTGTAAGTAAGCCATTGATGTTGTCTCCCTAGTCCCTGGTTTTAAACTTGATGAGAAGGGAGGTAAGCCATTGCTGTACACTTAAACTACTAAAATTAGTGGAATGAGTAGCCAAAGTGGACCCATGCCAGCAAGCTCTAGTGAAATGACAGAGGAGAAAGAGGTGAGTTGAGGATTCAACTTTAGAATTGCATAAGGGGCAAGAGGTTTGGGTTGGTATGCCTCTATTGCTCAGATTAAGGAGGGCAGGGAGACTATCCTGAATGAGTTTCCAAACAAATGTATTAATTTTCAATGGTACTTTGACTCCCCAGATCAGATTCCACACACTCTCCTAACCATGTGTATTCCAAGAATATGAGAATTCTGCGTAAGAATCTCATAAGCTCTTTTGACTTGGTAAGTACCATTACTATCATTTGAAAACTTCCAAAGCAGCTTGTCTTGCACATCATGAGTTTTGAGTAAGGGAATCTATAGAATTTGTTTGCTCAAAGGAAAGGGGTATAAAGTTCGATTGAATGAATAATTGATTAAAAAAGAAAAGAAAAGAAAAAGAAGATGTCAAAATAAAGAGGCGACCGTCCCAAAGAAACGCTATCTAATTGCTATTTCAGAACCATCTACACCTTTAAAATCACAATGATGCATTAATGGCATTTTATTTTCATACCATACGTTCCTCGTGTCATTATTGTGTTGTCGATTACATTACCTAATCTTCGATGTTATCAATATCTTTAATTAACCAATAGATAATTAGAGGAGGCCATCATCTAAGTGTAATATTTGGAGTCACATGCAATTATGCAAACGACACGCAACACAAAGAATTAGTATTAGAGGAGGCCATCATCAAAGTGTAATATTAGTCAACCTTATATTTACACATCAATTACACCAAAGAAAAAAAAAAAATTTTAATTTCACAAAAAGTTAGTCACTTTTTCACTTTTCCATAAAAAAATTTCCTAAAATAGTTTACCAATATATACTCTAAAGGCATACATTAGTAAAATCTATATTAAATATATAACATTTTTTTATGAGAAATGCTAATGAATACCTTTAGGGCATTTATTAATAATTTATTTAAATAAAGTTTTTATGGGAAAGGAAAAAAAAGCAATTAATATTTTGACAATTTTTTTCATTTCCCATAAAAGTGGTGTCAAGACTTTCCTAAAATGAATTGTTAACCAATGCTCTAAAGGCACTCGTTAGCATGACCCTTTTTACTCTTTTTGTTATATACTTTTAGTGTTAGTTATTTATTGTATTTTGAAAACTCTTTTAGTGTTAGTTATTTATGTCTTTGAGTAAATTTAAAATGCTAGTTATCATATTGTTAATTAACTTTATTTCACTTTTTATATACTACAACAAAAGCATTTGAGGTTGATACTTACTCTGTGAAATCAAGTTTTTCTTTTATTCTTTTGTGAAATTATTAGGCTAATGAGTTTCAAATTGTAAATTTTAGAATTTATGTATAACATAACATTCATATTTTTCATGTTTTCATTTTTTTTTTTTTTTTGTTTTCTAATTTATTTTGAGAGGAAGAGAAAGAGAATATGCTTAAGTCACTTTTTTATTTATTTAATTTTTTTGTATGTAATAAATAAATAAAAAATCTCTTGACTCATTAAAGATTGGGTAAAGATTATAGGCTCCACAACTTGGTCCAAATCCATCCAACTTTCCCTAGAATCCGATCTAACTCATGCATAACCAAATCAAACCTGAACTCATCCAACCTGGCCCGTACCCTAGGCCATGTATAAGAGGAAGATGGACTGCCTCAAATTAACTAGTGCCTTCCTAGTTCAGCTTGATTACTACCAAGTCAAATTGATGACAAAAGATAGCAACAGTTGACAGATGGGCACTTGTAACAAGGTTGTGATCCTAAATACCCGTTTGGATAGAGCTTCTTTGTGTCTGCATCTGTGTTTTTTTTTTTTTTGTTTTTTTTTAGAAGTGTGTTTCTGTGAGTCCTATGCATTGTTCACGAGATCCACAAACCTCTTTTTTAAGCAAAAATTTCATTAAAAATGGGTCATATGGCACTATTCACACATCTATATATATATATATATATAACCGAAACCTCTGAAGTTTCCACAATTTTCCACGTCAGCACAACATTAAAAAAAAAAAAAAAAGTAATAAACCCCCCCAACACTCAAAAAAAAAAATAATAAAAAATAATAACCCAATACTCAGGCCTTTCCTTTCACGATGCTTTGCCTCCCAATGCTCTACCTTTCCCTTCCACGATGGTCTAGCCATATCTTCCCTGCCTTCCTCTACCAGCTCTTCCTCGATCAGACTCACGGCAAACCAACGGCAAGACATCCACCATACCCACCATACCCAACAGACATCTTTTTCCTGGAATCGATCTCCTTCCTCAGACCACCCACCACCCACATCAACCTTACAACCAGAAACGGCGCCCCAAATACTTAAAAACAAACCACAACATTTGCCTCTTAATCAAGCCACCATCGCAGAAATCACAAATTCTCCATAGCAAAACTGTCTTGCCCTCTTTCTCTAAATTACACATGTCTGCTCTTTATCTCAAATCATAACATACCTCACAAGTCACAAGAACCCACCCACTTCAAGCATCGACCTGCAACACCCAAATTTTACCAACCTCCACACACTAAAAAAACCAAACTCCCCACCTACAAATCCTACTCCATTCCAACCAAGGTTGTCAAAATCGCGATTCGGATCGTAAAATCGCACGATTTTACGATCTCACCTCACCAAAAGATTAAAATCGTAGCAAGATCGTAAAAATGTTAGGATCGTAGGTAGGATCGTGTAGGATCGTATAGGATCGTAGGATCGTATGGGATCCTACCATCCTACCGATCCTACCATGGCCTTTTTTTTTTTTTTTTTTTTTTTTTTTTTATGTGGATTCATTTGGGTCATTTGGGTAAGTCCAGTAAGATAATCCACGGTCCACCTAAAGGTCCTAAACCACAAGCCCAATGGGTTATAGAACCCAATAATAAATTGAAGTCCAAATTTACCCCTATCTCAACATAAAATCTCAAAAAAACCTTTAGTATTAAGTTAAATGTTTTCAAAACAAAACCTAAATATTTTAGAAACACTAAGCTCCAGCAAACCAGCACCTCTGTCCCGCGCCTCCACAGTCCTTGACGAAAACTAGCCCCTCTTAGCCTTCTCAATGATGTTGCCGTGAGCCATCCCATCGCTGCCTTTAAGCTTTATGGTAATTTGCTTTGGTAGTTAGTAGTTTATCATTTATTTGTACTTTGATAGCTTGATTCCAGATTGTTGTGTTTGTATATGATTTTGAAAAGCTTTTAAAGTTTTTATTTTTCTATTTTGTTAACTAAATTAAGTAAAATTTGAAAATTATGAAACAGGATCTTCAGTATTTGATTCTTTGAGAAATATTAGTAAACACAATTAGTAGTTAGAATTGCACACAATTAGCTAGTTTACCTTAGATTGAGAAATCTCTTTTGGATTACATATTGTAAATTTGTAGTTAGTTATTTTGTTGTTAGCTAGTTTTTATATGCTAACTAGCCTAACTTGTTTTGGATTTGGAACTTAGAATTTGGAAAATATTTTCCATATGTGTAGATAATATTTTGGTACTAAGTTGCTAATTAAACATGTACTAAACTTTTTAGATACATTATGTCAAAAGTTAAATATATTTTGTTTCGATAGAATGACATAAGAGCGATGTAGTATGTGCAAATTACATTTTATTATGCAATTTTTTTTAATGGATGGATTCATATTTTAAGTGATTATATAACATATAAAGTATTATCAATAGGTTTTTTGCTTAAAATCTGAAAATAGGTAGGATCTTACGATCCAGATCCGATTCTACGATTCACGATCCTACCTACCTCCCACGATCCTACGTAGGATCCCGATTTTGACAACCTTATTTCCAACACAAGGCATCATCAAACCTCAATCCCAGACACCATCTCAGACCATTTTGAGCTAGACATTGCCTCTCATCATCTTCTATCGCCACACATAACGATCATATAGGTCGAGTTTAGAAAAGAAGAGGCTGAGAGAAAGAGGTTTGACTAACATTTTTCTTTTAAGTAAAAATATGGTGTATAAAAAAATTAGGGAAAAAGCTAGAATATATATATATATATATATATATATATTTTTTTTTAATTTGACTTATTGTCAACTATATTAAGGGAATGGAGTCAATGGACAAAAGGACTATATTGACAATAAATGTGAACTTTTGGTTCGAAAATAACAAAAATAAAACTTATAAGGATAAAAATCACAATTTGATCAACTTTAAATGCTATAATTTGTATTTTTGATAAAAAAAAACAATTATACATACTATATATTTAATTAATATATAAAAGACAATTTAGAAGCTAAGAGTATTGTAATTCAATTGGTTGGTACCTATTGGTATTATTATTATTATTAATGAAGACATTCAAGACTAAAATCTTTCTTCTCCCATGGTAATTATTGAATTAACAAAAAAAAAAAAAAAAAAAAAAAGAAGAAGAAGAAGAAGAAGAAAGAAAGGCAATTTAAGATGTGTAGACAAAATATATCTAATTTAATGAGAATTTGTTTAAGAGAAGATCAAATCAAATTTAATCAAAATTTGTTTAGGGTTCAATTGTTTAATCTTAAAAGACAATGAACTAACCCTTTTAGCACTTTTATAACTCTAAAATTCAAATTAAATTATATATAGTAAAAAAAAAAAAAAAAAAGAGCTTTTGATTTTTTTTTTCATTATCAACCTAGGGTTTGATTCGATTAATTAGCAATCAATTAAAATAATTAGATTTTCTCTTCTCTCACTTCTCTCACAGTCTCTCTCTTTTCTTCTCCGTATTTTCTCTAAACAAAAACAATGTTGAGTCTTCGACTTTTTTTTTGTGTTTTGTGTGTTGGATCTATAAAACTATTTTCTGATTTGAGTAAAATCTGTATGGATTTTTAGTGGACTATAAATTTAACTAGGGTTTTGTAAATTTTGTTTGGTTACTGATTGCTTGATTTTGATTTGATCATTTTTTGTTGTTGAATTTTTTCGATGAACCGTTTGTCTTCACTACTCATTTGATCTGTTGAGTTGATTTTGCTTGTGAGTCTGTTTGATACATATGTATATTTGTGTCCTGTTTGTGTGTATATGTGTACATACTATGTATGTATTTAAGCTTCGCTGAAATTAATGCTATATGTTTCATATTGTTCTGTCGGTTTTGTATTCTGTGACTAGGTTTTGTGTTTGTGTGGTTGGCTTCAATGTTTTGCTTAATGAAATGATTTGGGACATGAAATTTTCTGAACTCTATTTTTAGTTTTTAACTGCCTTGATTAAAGCTTTGAGAACTTCTGATTTGTTCACTTGATTGTGGTTTACTTTTATGCCAAAATGAGTTGTGCTTAGAAAAGATGCATTTTCTTTTGGGGAAACAAAGATTCTAATGTAAAGTTCACATCATTTGTAAATCTCTTAAGCTAAAATTTTATTTTAGTCTACCACCAAGAGTATTTAAGTTTTTTTTTTTTTTGGGTTGATTGTCTTTATTTAGTATTTGGGTTATTGGTTTTGATTAAGGTGAATGATGAAGATGGAACTGTAGTAGGATGATCAATTTGAAGAGCTATGTCATTCAAAATTCAATTTTGTTCACAAATTCACTAGATTTCTTGCTTTGTCTCTTGTAATACTCTCTCTCTCTCTCTCTCTCTCTCCCCTCTTCCTTCTCTCTCTCTCTCTCTCTCTCTCTCATGTTTTTATTGGTATAATGGTTGAAAGAATGATATAAGAATTGGTATTCTTTGTGAAAATAGGCCAACCCTAAGTGTTTGACAAAAGTCTCAATGAAATTAGAATCAGTGTAAATTAAAGGCTTGGTAAAAAATTTAAATCTGTTTTGTGAAAGTCCTCTATTTTGGATTGGTAAAATTAGAATATGTTTGGATTGGTTGAAAAAGTGAATTTTTTGATTCTTTTAGAATCAGTGTAGAATATGTTTGGATTGGCAAATCATCCTTTCCTTGATTCTGTTAGCTTTTTCTTTTAATGTGAGGTTGTATTTAACTTCTAAATATTATATTTAACTATGCACGGATTAGCGACCAATTTAAAAATTATTTTGTTACAGTATTTTTAATTTCAGTAAAATAAACAATATCTAAACACACCTTGATATAGAGCTTAGAGCTCTATTTGTAGGTGTGCACAGCAAGTAATGCACTGTACAAGTAAATTAGGCTGGGACTGAGCCCAATGGCCAATGGGCTAGGCGTATACATAATACACTAACAGTAGCTATGAGATCATCTCCTCTGCGGTTTTGCTCTAAAAAGCATATAATCTCATGCAATGCATGGACAGAAATCATTTTGACAGTAAAATGAAGCATATAATGTACCTTCATCTTTGCTTTTTTGTCAACGACACCGCCACTCAATCCTCTCCACTCTCACTCTCTTTTCTCTATCTTTTGCGCAGTGCTCGGCCCTCTTTTTGCTGTGCTAGACAGCTAGTCAGCCGCATTCTAGGATTTTTTTAAAAGTGGGGTTCAATAGTGCTGTAATTTTTGTGTATTAAAAGTGGTGTAATTTTTTGTTAGGAAAAGAAAAATACAGGAAAAATAATTTCATTCCACAGCCGCTAGCCAATGGCAAAGTAAGCTAAGTCCAAAGAGAAGGTTTATTTATTTATTTTTAAAAACAAATGAGCAATTTTAAGTATAGAGACACTACACAATACTTTCACAACAAAATCTAAATGAAAGTTGTTAAAAATATTTTTTTAAATGATATTAATTGTGGGTCTAGATAAAAGCCAATTAAAATCTCCACTTAACCTTTATTGTAAAATTATTTGAAAATAATATTGTGAAAGTTACACTAAGATGATTATATTCAAGCTTATTTAAGTTGGGATTAAACAAAAATTAGGGTTAGAGTATTCAAAATTTTATTTTAGGGGTCAAAACAAAAAACTTTAAATTTTATATATAATTTTTGTTTTTTGGGCCAGGTCAGGGACTCAGGGCTGGCTGTAGAGCCGCCCCTGCAGGCTGCAGCTAGTGTGTGGAAGAGAAAAGAGAGTAAATGGATTTTGGCGTCCATGGGCTAGTTCGGCTGTAAATGGATTGTTAGTGGGCAATGAAAGTTTTAGACCACGATGCTGTTGTAATTTATATGGCCCGACCTTTTTGGTTTTAGACAAAATTATATTTGTAGGCTTTAGAATTTGGGGCAGTTTTATTTCGTTCCATTTCGGTCTATTTTGGTCCATTCAGTCTATTTCGGTCCACGTTACTCTATTTGGTTCATTTCAATCTCTTTGGTCTAATTCAATCTACATTGGTTTATATCAGTCCATTTCAAACTAATTAGGTCTTAAATTGATTCTTTTTGTAGGTTGTCTTTTCAATGTTAGGCTCAAATTTTCATTTTCTTTTCTTAATTTTTGGGTTGAAAAGTATGAAATTTTATTCTATTAGGCCAACTTCTTTAATTTTGGGCTAAAAAATACAAATAAATAGGCATTAGAAATTACAAATATAAGCCCTAAAAAGTAATAAATATTATAAATATTCAAAATTTTACCTTAAATTCAAGTTTCAATAATATAGAAATTATACTTATATTTAGAAGAATAAAAAAATTCTAAATTTTAAACTTATATAATAATTTAAACTTCTATCTTTTCTCTTAAAATAATAATTTAAACTTAATGTAACATGTTACATGTGTTCCATGAAATGGGGTGTACATTAAAAAAAAAAAAAAAAAATCTTGGTTATGTTTAAATTAGTCAAACGATTATGATATATTTAAAAAATTGATTTAAATAACATCTTCTCCATTTATATAAAACAATATTATAATTATTTATTTATATCTTTTTATTAAATTACATTTTTCCACAAACACACACACACCACACACACACAACATAAACTATGTATTATTGTTGAATGCAAAATATATTATATGTTCTATTACATAAAAGTAAAAATTGTAATATTTTTAAATAACACACACACACACTATATACCTACAAGTTTTTCATTACATATTCTTATAGAATAATTATATTACATTTTCCTATATATCGCATGAGTTTGCAACTAGTTTAAATAAATGATAAAGTTTGGCTCCAAACATTTTTAGAACCTTGAGTTCCAACCACGTACCAATAGGAAGATGACATTAGTCATGATTGTATGTGTGGGGTCAAGATTTGTAGCTCAAGCTCAAAAGATATGAGATGTGAGCCCAATAAGCCCAATACAATAAATTTGTAGAGAGTGGGTGAAAGAACTGGACAGTTTGTGAACTAAATAATAGTTAATCAAGATTTTAAAAGATGAACAAATGCAAAAACAAACTGTAAACTTGAATAAATTGATGTCTGAGGAGACAAAATTTTATCTTATAAGATAATACAATTCTTAGAGTTACAGTAAATCTTTCTTCCTTTTCTCTTCCTTTATTTTTCGATCCCCCTCTCATGAGAGGTCTCTTGCATTTATATAATTTTCTTTCAGACTATCTTGATCGTCCACCTGTTCTCCATCTAGGCATTCACTTGAGTATATGTCCCATCAGGTACCTTCCTTGGTTCTCCATGAGTGGTGGCAGCTGAGACTGCACTATTCAGGGGTCTTCTCCACATAAATGAGGTCAGAAAAGTTGCTGCAGTGTTAATGCGGTGGTAGCAGATTTTCCTTTAGATATTTCTCTATTCTTATCATCTTTATAAGTGCCTGAAGTTCATCCTTATCACTGGAAACTACCAGGAAGGTCACCTAAACCACCCAGGTACTTGCTTGACCGATATTCCTCATATCCGAGGAGGACACACTCTTCGGACTATATTCCTCTACTATTTCCTTGCGTGGTTCTCGAGTCTAGAGCTTTTCCCAATCATTCACTCCTCCTCGGACGTACCCATATCTTCAAAAAGAGCTCAAGGCCCAATATATAAATGTGGGCTTTTATCCCCACAATAGCCCCTCAAAATTTTAATTTTTCCTTCGCATCCGAGAAGAAAAAATAGGATTTTGATTTGCCACAGAAATAGAGGCTAAAAATGTAAAAATAACATGAGTTTACATGTGTGGGAGCATAAATTTAGGCGCTTCATCATTGCTGCTGTCGTTTCGGTATTTACGATGCGTTATTAATTGCTCCAGGTGGCGCTATGTCTGTGGCATCCAACAGTGAACCACTGATCCAACGAACGACGTTTTTTCTCAGGATTTGGGCGGATAACTCCCACTCATTTTCTGACCCTATATAAAGCCTCAAAGGAAATTATTTTTCCTTTACTTCACAAATTCTCAGACTCTCCAGTGAACTCAAGCATTCAAACTCACAAAGTTTTTCAAATCTTCAATCTTATTTCTTTAAAAATCCACAAGAATCCTTTTACGGATTTAAAGATCATTCTCCAACCCAGTTTGTATAAGTTCCAATTTCTTCAAATCTTTCATTCCTTATTGGCCAGCTTCCTCGGTTTTCGAATATTCATTTACCAGTTATCGTTCTGTGTTTCTTCTTTTTTACTTATCCGAGATGGGTAGATTTAGGTATTTGGTGGATAGTCCCGCCCAGATAGAGATATTTAAAGAAACGTATCACATACCACAGAACTTAGGTTTGCGATATTGTCCCTCAGAAATATTATTAACAGACCAAAGAGTGGGGGAAGTTATAATCCCCGTTATAGCTTTCCTAGAAGGGGAATGACTATCTCTATGGGTCCCATTACAAGAGATTACCTTCGAAACCATAGGCTTAGTCTCGATCAGTGTGCGCTAATGTCTTTAGGATCCTAGGAGCAATTGATGATTTGAACCGACACTTAGGCTTGGGGCTCACCTAGCTTGACGTAGTACATATGTACGAATGTTATAAACAAAAGGGAGCGGGGTATTACCTTAAATCCCGATCCGACATCATTAGGCTCATTTCCTGTCTTCCCAAGTCTAATAAGGGGATGAAAGACGACTATCTGATTGTCTCAGAAGCGTGGCATGACGATTTTCATTGCCCAACCCAACCAGGAGAGCCAAGTGGGATATCCTAGACTTAGGTTACCTAGAAATAGATTCAAGATCTTCATCATTAGCATTGCACTTTTTCTCTTTGTATTAATATTTATCTTTAAGTTTATGATTATGTTTAACTCTTGTGATGTTAATAGATAAAAGGCACGTATCTCCTCAGCTCAGCTTGACTAACGTTGCCGTGCTCAATTACCTACTGAGATCAGAGATTTTTGTAAATGAAGACGGGCAACTTCGGGCCGCCCATCTCATTCTCGGCTTCACACCACTCTCAGACATGTTTTAACTGATCGGCAATGCTATAAGGCAGGTAGACCGTTGCATAAACCGGATAGACGTAGCTCGGCCAAATTTTTTGTCTCTAGTCGATCTTCCCCCTGTACCACATCCAGTTCCACAAGGTGTACCATTACTTGTCCCTCCAATTCAACAAATTCCCTTTGAAGGGCCACGGCAGGGGAAGGAACTATTTTCTCGGCCTCTTCATTAGAGGAGCAGATTGAAAATTTTCATTTTGAAGAAGAGGCATCAGGGGAGGTCTAGGTAATCCCCTTTCTGACGCTGAGGAGAAGCTGATAGGCATTCCAGTGTCCACGCTTCTGTTTAATAACTTTCGTTCCAGACGACTCATCAGAAGAGGAAAAGGAGATGGTTGCAAGCTTAAGAGATCTCATGAAGACAAGGAACAAAGCAGTCACGTCTAAAGAAGCCACTAAGACCCAGCCTACTGTTAATCTTCCTCCACCCCCTCCTCAGCTCCCCTCTGATCTCGGCCTAAAACCTATCCCAGATCTGATGAAGAAAGGCCCATCATAAATCTTAAGGAATGTGAGATGGTGCCTTCAAAAAGAAATAAACAGCAAAGAATGGCAAAGGACCAATGGGGAAAAGGGGTTCGCCTGTTGAGAGCCAAGACGACACTTTCATTGTTAATGTGCGCTGAGGACAATGCACCTAGTCCCCATAACTAAAGTTGGATGGAGTTCCCTTTCTTTGGATACCACAGTTAGAAATTACCAAGGGGGGAAGGCAGGTCTCATTGCTGAAGCCTTGGAGCAACCACTTATCCTGTCAAAGGATATGGAGGTTTACAGGTGCTTCAATCAGCATGAACTCTTCCTGTCCCTTAAGAGGGACTTGGCTATAGTAAGTGAATTGATCTACTTCTCCAATTAAATTGTTGGTCCTTTTTATTCACCCTTTTTCTCTAATTTATACTAAGATTTTCCATTCTGTTATATAGATTACCCAGCAAACTTATTGGCCGAGGAATGGAATAAAAACGCTTGCAATGAAGCCCAGGCGGAGGCCTATTCTCGGTCTAAGGTTGAAAAATCTCTGGGCAATCTGAAGGAAGACTATTCTAAGCTGTCCGAGCAATTAAAAGAGATGACCAAAGAAAGAAATAGTCTTGATGCAGGCCTTAGAATGCTGAAAAGCAAGCCGAAGACCAACGCAAGCAATTGCACATGATCGAGATTAATCTGGAGACAGAGAAAGAACTAGTGAAAGGTCTTCGAGCTGAGCTTCAAAAAGCCAAGGAAATGCCCAATTGGCTATGGAGCAGTTGAGGCTAAAAAGCAGACAGCATACAGGCTTGGGGTGGAGGAGACTCAAGTCAAACTCACAGAAGAGTTCTCCATAGTCTACAAAGATTATTGTGATATAATCTGAGGTAAAGCCCTTGATGCTGTTGGGGTCCTCGCAGAGTCTGACTTGAGGCAACCTGGGAGCATCTACTACGATCCTGAAATTTGCGAACTCCCAGGTTTTGACTCCTCTCCTTCCAAACAACTCTCAGAGGCCTTGGAGCAGCCTTGATCGGCCAAATCCCTCCTGAGGACCCTCAAAATAAAGGTAAAGACTTAGGGAAGAAGAAACTTCTCTTGAACCTAAGGATCAAGCCCCAGATGTTGCTGCTGCCCAGTCTAGCCAGACTATCGACCCTTTGGCCCCCAGATGAAGGCTTAAATGTTTAAGACTTTTAATTTATACTTGTATTAGTTTTTTTTTTTTTTTGTAAGGGATTGCAAAGTTCTTTTTATCAATGAAATTGTTCTTCTTTTATTTTCTATGTTTTCATTGCACATATTATAAGATTTATTGTTATTGCAAATAACTCTGACTTGTAGCTACTATAACCTAGGCAAACGACAATATCATGTTAATGATGCAAATAACTTATACAAATGCTGGAAGGAGTGGATCGTATAAGAATTGTTAATAAATATAGAAAGCAATGAATGATATGAAGGTCTTACATGTTTTCTGGTGCTCAAGTAACAATTAGATGCTTTACCTGAATTGGTTTTTGTATAACACAAAGAATACTACTGAGCACTAATTTGAACTAAGTACATGACCAAAAAGGTCTATCATAAGTTAGAGTTTATTTAAATACCTCCGAGGACTTTAGGCATTATTGAATTTTAGTTTAAACACTTATAAGAATTGCAAGAGAGTGTAACACTAACCACATTATCTGGTCCGAGGACTTCAGGCATGATTGGATTTAAGTTTAAACACTTACTAGAATTGCAAGGGAGTGTTAACTAACCCATATCATCTGGTCTGAGGACTTCAGGAATGATTGAATTTTAGTTTAAACACTTATTTGTAATAGAATGTTAACTAACCCATATCATCTGGTCCGAGGACTTTAAACATGATTGAATTTAAGTTTAAATACTTATAAGAATTGTAACAGAGTGTTAACTAATCCATATCATCTGGTCTGAGAACTTCAGAATGAAAAAACAATTATACACATAAAGAATGTGTTAACTAACCCATATCATATGGTCCAAGGACTTCAAGCATGATTGAATTTAAGTTTAAATACTTATAAGAATTCTAACGGAGTGTTAACTAACCCACATCATCTAGTCCAAGGACTTTAGGCATAATTGGATTTAAGTTTAAACATTTTCATAAATCTTTATGCGATAAATAAATATTTGATTAAAGAAAAAACTCGATTAATAATAATATATTTTAAGGTTGTTTACATTTTAGGGACGTGGTATTACATGACCATCTAAATTTTCCAAAAAATATGCCCCAATGCCAGCCCCTGAGGTGATATAATATGGCATTTTCCAATTGGGTCCTAATTTTCTCCAAGCTGGGTTCTTTGCAGTGCTCATAACTTTCCTAAGCACTAGATCAAGGTGTTAAAGGCCTTAGCTTTACGTTGGTATCATAACCCTATCTGAGCTTTTATTAGTAATATGCCAATTGAACCGTTACATTTTCCCTCTTTCCTCAATCAGATCCAAACTCTTCTCTAACTGCTCATTGTTGCTAGTCGGACTGAACGAACTAGTTCTCAATGTTGGAAACCCCATCTCCAAAGGGATGACAGCTTCAGCCCCATAAGTTATTGAAAATGAGGTCTTCCAGTAGACCTACGAGGTGTAGTTCTGTATGTCCAGAGTACATGCGTAATTCTTCCACCCATTTACCCTTCGCCCACTTAGCTCTTTTTCAATCCATTTACTATAACCTCATTAGAGCTTCTGCTTGCCATTCCCCTGGGGATAAGTAGGGGTAGAGTATCTGTTCATGATTCCAATTCGTACATTCTAGACGCTTTGCTATCAAACTGAAGGTCGTTGTCCGAGATGAGGTATGAGGAATCCCAACGAGTGGTAATATTTTTCAGAAAAATTTCTTTGCATCTACGTCTCTTATTTTTGGGCCTCATGGGCTGAGTTCGGCTGTAAATGGATTGTTTTAGTGGGCTGTGAAAGTTTTGGACCATGGTGCATTTGTAATTTCTATGGCCCGACCTTTCTTTCTTTTTTTTAGACAGAATTATATTTTAGGCTTTAGAATTTGGGTCAGGTTTTATTTCGGTCCACTCTAGTTTATTTCAATCCATTCGGTCCATTTAGTCTAATTCAGTCCAATTTGGCTTATTCAGTCCACTTCTGTCCATTTGGTCTAATTCAGTACATATCGGTCCATTAGGTTTACTTTAGTTCATTTTGGTTCATTTCAAAATAATTGGGTCTTAAATTGATTCTTTTTGTAGGTTTCCTTTTCAATTTTGGGCTCAAAAGTTATTTTTTTCTCTTGATTTTTGGGTTGAAAAGTATGAAATTTTATTCTATTGGGCTAAACTCTTTAGTTTTAGGCTCAAAAAATACAAAAAAAAAAAAGGCATTATAAATCACAGAGGAACCTTCTAACTTCTATAGTAGTTGTGAAAATTAAGTTTGAATCTTCTAACTTCCATACATGTTGAGGAAGTTACCAAACAAGTAACCACTCCAAAGCTCACTGTATAAGGACTCATCCACATCAAATGAAAGTAAGTTTCCACTATTCCTAAAGTTGGAATTCTTGAGTTCTAAAGGAAAAACTAACTCAAGCATCGGAGGGTTCTTGGCTGGTTCACCCCGATCACCTTTGATCTTATGTTTCTTTCTTTTTAGACCTTTCAAGCAATTACTAGCCCATTGAAGTCCAGAGTATTCAGCCTACTAGTTTTCTTTGCATCATCAATACTTATATTTGGAAAGAAAAAAAAATGCTAAAATTCTAAACTTATATAATAATTTAAAATTAATGTAACATGTTACATGTATTTCTTGAAATGATAAGTTTTTTTTTTTAGTTATGTTCAAATTAGTCAACTGATTATGGTATATTTAAAAAATGTCATTTCAATAAAATCTTTTCTGTTTATATATATAAAACAATATTATAATTATTCAATTTAAATCTTTTTATTAAATTACATTTTTCATATATATACACACACACACACTATTGTTAACTTAAAATTACATAAAAATAGAAAATACTTTTAAATAACACATACACTATTTAACCTACAAAGTTTAGGTTTTTCTATATATCGTGTAGGTTTGCGACTAGTTTAAATATATAAAAAAAGGATTAAGTTCAGATCCAAACATTTTTGGAGCCTTAAGCTCCATCCACCAATAAGAAGATGACATTAGTCATAATCATGTACAATGCACATGATTCATTTAACCTAAATTACCTAACCAACCAAGTGAGTCATGCGCATGATACATAATAAGACACATGTCATCTTCCTTAGTGATGATTGGATCCCAAAGCTTTAAATATATTTAAAGTGAAACATTTTCCTTAAATAAAAGGATAGTGCAAAGCAAATAATCAACATGTCCACTTACTGCTGGCTTGGACTTTAAAATCCATTATTCCACAATATCCAATACTTTGTTTCTTTTCAGTTTTCCTTTAAGGCTTTAACTCCCATTTCTTTTCAATGTAATTCTTTCGTCCATCTTGATCCAATCTCCATTGTTAATGGTCTGTTTAGATTGAGGGGAGGAAGAAAGAGTAGAGTAGAGTAGATTTCACCCAAAATTAATTTATTTTTAGTCAACTCTATTGTACTTCCCTCCACTCCCCTCCTTCTTCCCTCAATCCAAACGGGCTCTAAATCCACCAAGATGATGCCATTCTGCTTTTTTTTTTTTAAAAAAAATTTCAAAACTAAAAATAAATAGAGAAAAGTAAATTTTTTCCCTGAAATAATTGTTTTAATATATACACTAACATATAAAAGGTTTTAATAATTATTTTAAATCTCTCTCTATCTCTGTCATGGTATAGTAGTTCCCTATAGCAACCCAGCCCGCCAATACCATTGTGGTAGCATGGCTTTTACCAAACTCATCACAACCCATGCCAATCCCAACAAATTCCATTGGTCCCAAACCCATTATCAGATATATTCCTCTTTCTATTGCTATGTTTTGAAATAGTTGTCATTTTCTTTCTTTTTTTATTGTTTAATGTCCTAGTCAATAGCAATTTTAGCTGTTTGAGTTTGGCCCAGTTGCAAGTTTTTACTATTATAGAGTATTTGTACTACTATATATGTTGGCAATTATTGTATTTCTCCTTTTTTTTTTTTTTTCTTTTTTTTAGTGAACAGTAATACTTATTAGAACATACACAAAAATAGTAATATTAGTATTTTAAACTAGGTTTATAATACATTATTTAACCAAAATACAAGTACAAAAGGGCCTAATAACCTTAGTCTATGACTACAAAGGTTAGACCATTTTGTAGTTGTACTCTGGTTAAATAATGTATTATAAACTCGGTTTAAAACACTAATATTACATTATTACTATTTTCGTGTGTAATCTAATAAGTATTACTATTTACTATAAAAAAAATGGATGTTTATCACATATTGGTTGTGTGTATCAAGTGTCTGCTATTTATAACTCTAATCTACAACTACAAAAATTAGGCCTTTTTGTAGTTGTACTCTAGTTAAATAATGTATTATAAACCCGGTTTAAAAATATTACTATTTTTGTATGTGTTGTAATAAGTATTATGATTTACTTAAAAAAAAAAAAAATTATTCTACATTGGTTGTGTGTGTCTAGTGTTTGTATTTCTCTATTTTTTTTTTTTTTTTTTTTATACCAAAATAGGGAGATAAGCAATACAAACGTTTACAAAAGAGCTGGATTAAACCAGCAATAGTTCAATGGCATTTGACATGCCAATTTAGCAACTGACCAAACAGATTTTACAATAAGGTGAGGCACTAAGAACATATTGCAGCAAAGTCCATTTTGGTTCAGAAAATCTAGATCAGCTAATCTGGTCTGTTGAAGCCAATTTGAGGTCTTCCTATGCTAAAAGACTTGGACTAATTGTCTGCTAGCTCCTAGAAACAAAACACGCTGGAAACCATGATTCTTAGCCTTGAGTGCAGCTTCTATCATAGCATCCAGCATTGCCCCACAGGTTGTTCTTGCTACACTGCTAGTTACACCATAGAACATGCTATCTCCCTGCATATTAATAGCTTCATAGGTAGAAGACCATCTGTTAGGCTTCCTACTCCTAGCTCCAGCAATTTTAACAATCAGCTGCCACTACCTTGAGGGTGGATAGTGGTCTAGTTTGGGTCTTCTTGGCTGACTGGTGTGGCTTGGTTGATCAAGGAAAGCCTCTTTGTACCTACAAGCCATAGATTGAGATGTTAAAATCACATTCATAGGATTAGAATTTAAACCATCATAGAGAACCCTGTTCCTATGTATCCAGATATGCCAAAGAGTTGTAGAAATGGCTTTTAAGTAGGCCATTGATGTTGTCTCCCTAGTCCCTGGTTTTAAACTTGATGAGAAGGGAGGTAAGCCATTGCTGTACACTTAAACTACTAAAATTAGTGGAATGAGTAGCCAAAGTGGACCCATGCCAGCAAGCTCTAGTGAAAGGACAGAGGAGAAAGAGGTGAGTTGAGGATTCAACTTTAGAATTGCATAAGGGGCAAGAGGTTTGGGTTGGTATGCCTCTATTGCTCAGATTAAGGAGGGCAGGGAGTCTATCCTGAATGAGTTTCCAAACAAATGTATTAATTTTCAATGGTACTTTGACTCCCCAGATCAGATTCCACACACTTTCCTAACCATGTGTATTCCAAGAAGATGAGAATTCTGCATAAGAATCTCATAAGCTCTTTTGACTTGTTAAGTACCATTACTATCATTTGAAAACTTCCAAAGCAGCTTGTCTTGCACATCATGAGTTTTGGGTAAGGGAATCTGTAGAATTTGTTTGCTCAAAGGAAAGGGGTATAAAGTTCGATTGAATGAATAATTGATTAAAAAAGAAAAGAAAAGAAAAAGAAGATGTCAAAATAAAGAGGCGACCGTCCCAAAGAAACGCTATCTAATTGCTACTTCAGAACCATCTACACCTTTAAAATCATGATGATGCATTAATGGCATTTTATTTTCATATCATACGTTCCTCGTGTCATTATTGTGTTGTCGATTACATTACCTAATCTTCGATGTTATCAATATCTTTAATTAACCAATAGATAATTAGAGGAGGCCATCATCTAAGTGTAATATTTGGAGTCACATGCAATTATGCAAACGACACGCAACACAAAGAAGTAGTATTAGAGGAGGCCATCATCAAAGTGTAATATTTTTTTTTTTTTGAGACAACATCAAAGTGTAATATTAGTCAACCTTATATTTACTCATCTATTACACCAAAGAAAAAAAAATTATTTTTAATTTCACAAAAAGTTAGTCACTCTTTCACTTTTTCATAAAAAATTTTCTTAAAATAGTTTACTAATATATACTCTAAGGGCATACATTAGTAAAATCCATATTAAATATATAACATTTTTTTATGAGAAATGCTAATGAATGCTTTTAGGGCATTGGTTAATAATTTATTTAAAGAAAGTTTTTATGGGAAAGGAAAAAAAAAGTAATTAATATTTTGATAGCTTTTTTCATTTCCCATAAAAGTAATTTCAAAACTTTCCTAAAATGAATTGTTAACTAATGCTCTAAAGACACTCGTTAACATGACCATTTTTTTGTTAGAAAAATTCTTAGGTAGTCCCAGAATATAATGAAATGGTGCTCCCTCTTCTCACATTCATGGTAGACCCCACCATGAATTTAATGAGCGGACCCCACCATGAATGTGAGAGGAGGGAGCATCATTCTCCGTACTCTAGGAGTACCTAAGAATTACACTTTTTGTTATATACTTTTAGTGTTAGTTATTTATTGTATTTTGAAAACTCTTTTAGTGTTAGTTATTTATGTCTATAAGTAAATTTAAAATGCTAGTTATTATATTGTTAATTAACTTTATTTCACATTTTATATACTACAACAAAAGCATTTGAGGTTGATATTTAGTCTGTGAAATCAAGTTTTTCTTTTATTCTTTTGTGAAATTATTAGGGTAATGAGTTTCGAAATGTAAATTTTAGAATTTATGTATAACATAACATTCATATTTTTCATGTTTTCATTTTTTTTTTTCGTTTTCTAATTTATTTTGAGAGGAAGAGAAAGAGAATATGCTTAAGTCACTTTTATATTTATTTAATTTTTTTGTATGTAATAAATAAATAAAAAATCTCTTGACCCATTAAAGATCGGGTAAAGATTATAGGCTCCACAACTTGGTCCAAATCTATCCAACTTCCCCTAGAATCTGATCTAACTCATGCATAACCAAATCAAACCTGAACTCATCCAACCTGGCCCGTACCCTAGGCCATGTATAAGAGGAAGATGGACTGCCTCAAATTAACTAGTGCCTTCCTAGTTCAGCTTGATTACTACCAAGTCAAATTGATGACAAAAGATAGCAATAGTTGACAGATGGGCACGTGTAACAAGGTTGTGATCCTAAATACCTGTTTGGATAGAGCTTCTTTGTGTTTGCATCTGTGTTTTTTTTTTGTTTTTTTTTTAGAAGTATGTTTCTGTGTGTCCTATGCATTGTTCACGAGATCCACAAACCTCTTTTTTCAGCAAAAATTTCATTAAAAATGGGTCATATGACACTATTCACACATCTATATATATATATATATATATAACCGAAAACTCTAAAGTTTCCACAATTTTCCACGAAAGCACAACATTAAAAAAAAAGAAAAAAAAAAGTAATAAACCCAACACTCAAAANAGTGCTTCTACCATGTCATTGCATTGTTCCTGCTATGATGATGTTTATCCTTGTTTACTGTACCATTTCTAAGCTTGCGGGTTGAAGTGCCTGCCATGCCAATTTTATATGTTATTCATTCCTTTAGTTTACACTGCCCAGTATTCCTGCTAGGTCAATCCAAATAACATCTTGGGCTTCTCCAACCCATTTTATTCCTTGGGCATCCTCGGATTGTTTCATTCTTTAGGGCATCCTTGGCCCATTTCATTCCTTCCTACTTCATACATTCCCATGAGTTTTTCCTAAATCTTTTGGGCTTCTCTGGCTCAATTATTACATCCTTTACCTTTGGGTTTATTGGCCTTCGAACCAATCTCATTTACTAATTCCTTTCTTTGGGCTCCTCCAGCCCATTTTTGCTTTCTTTCTAATTCCCATAGACTTCCTACTTCATTATTTAGGGCTCCCTTGGTCCCATTTGCTTTCTTTGAGGCAATTTTACTATTTTATAGGCCCGTGGACCATTATTCCTGCCTTTCTGGCCTAATGGTCTTTACTTTGTTGTTTTCTTTTTCCATCTCTTCATATTGTTGGGCTCCTTTTGCCAAAAAATGGGCATCAACAATGGTTTTGAATGTATCATCTGTTGAAAGTGTTTGTGTTTTGATTTAAAATTTTGGATGGAAGATGTGCTGGAATGAATATGTAGTTAAAATTTTAAATATTTGGTTGCATGTGTTTGAAATTTTTACTATTTTGATAGGAATTTTGAATAAATTTTTTGTTCCTCTTCAATTTCTTAGTAAAAACACTTTTTAATCTTGTTTTCTCTTTGTCTTTATATGTTTTTCTTTTCTTTTCTTTTTTTTTTTTTTTTGAAGAGAGAAACATAAAAGGAAAGCAAAAATGCATATTTACCATTGTTTTTAATAGAGGTGAGTTACATTTATGGGAGACAATGGAATGAACATCAAATAGATAAAGTGACCTTTTTTTAATTAAATCATGGATAAACAAAGTTTTTTTTTTTTTGAAAGAGTTTCAACCTATAATGTTCGCTCCTCATAATATCTTTTTACTATCAAACCAAGACATTAATCAGTTTTGGTTTTGGTATAAGCCAAACCACATGTGGATTTACTGCCATTATTCCTAAATTATAATATCATTACCACTAAATTATAATAACCAAGTAGACTTATTTTGACTTTACTAACGATTCTTGAAGCCAAAAGAATTTGGTTTAAATTTCAAGTTTCATTGTATATGTATTAGCTTTGACCACCTCAATTTCTCAAACAGCCAATCAGAACATTTGGTTGGTTCCTTTCTCTTATAGTTTCCTCCTTCTATCTCTTTATGCTTTGAATAAATGAAATTTCCAGTTGTTGAATTTCCAATCAACTCCTTTTTGGTTTTCGTAAACTAGAGAGGGTGTTCGATCAGTACATATAGTAAAAGTCAATTACAGACTCGTCAGGGAATAATCTAGTGCTAAAAAAGATTTGAACACCGTCGTTAGAGGGAAACAAAAGTTATGTAGGTAGAAACCTTAGACTGTCTTCAATTTATCCCACCTTTTTAGTTAATGTACAATAAGCGAAAAAGATAAGTGGATGGTCAAAAACTAGGTAATTTAAATTAGAGGGTTAATCAATAAGAACAATCTCACCCATATACTTATCTGTAATTCTCGTTTACTGTTTACCAAATATATATGCTCGACATTCGGAATACATAAGTAACTTATGAGAAAGCTCCTTTGATAATCATGGTTGAGCTAAACCCAACCCAAATCCCACCTGGTTTTTATGTAATGATTGTGGAGTAATGCTGCAATTATATATCTTCTAGTGTGATGAACAATATTAAGCTAGGTCTTAGGTCATAACAACTTTGGATGCCTAGAAACCTGAATATAAATTATGTTACATAATTTAATTTGTTGTACGTACGTAGTTTATCATTGTTTTTCTTGAGTACACTAACTCCTTGAAATTATTATACTAATAAACATTTTAGTGATTTCACTCTTAATTTAGTAGTACTGATATTTGAATTTACTGCTTATTGCAGTATCTACCCAGATTCCAACCTAAAAACCTGAAACATAATAAAACCTTATTTGAGCGTGTTAATGAAAGGCAACAAGGAAGGGATGCACCCCATCACAGCTAGCATTGGCCTGGGTTCATCACCAAGGGAATGACGTGTGCCCCATACCTGGAACTACAAAGATTGAAAACTTTAACCAGAACATTGGAGCAGTACTGTCTGTGAAACTAACACCAGAAGAAATGGATGAACTTGAGTCATTTGCTACTGAGGATTCCGTAAAGGTTGAGAGATATACTAATTCCTTTACAAGTTGGAAGGATTCTGAAACTCCACCACTTTCTTCATGGAAAGATGCATAAACAAAAACCTTTCTTTTTCTGTGTCTCAATACCACCCGCTAGAAATATTATATTCTCATTGAAGGATGTAGACCTTTCCATTTGTATATATTCTCTTTGTTGAAAATTCCAATTCGAATATACAATTCAACTTTGCATTGACGGCAAACTGATCCCTGAATTTAAGTTAAAAAGTACCCACTCCGTCCCAAATTAGTCTTCTATTCCAATGTCCAAAACTGAAATTCTTTTAAAAATAAATAAATAAATAACAAATTAACATATCATATGCTTTATTAAAAAGGTCTATACCTTAATTTCTTTCACCAAGTTTTAATAAAAAAAGATCAACCATGGAGTGGCGCATTGGAGCACTAGTGCTCCAAAGGTAACTAATAAAATTCTGTCAATAGGGTTGTAGTATGATTGGCACCTACTAACATGTCTACAATTCTCATGCCACGAGTTGGACCCACCCCCCCCCCCCCCCCTTCCAAAAAAAAAAAAAAAAAAAAAAAAAAGCAAAATCATATACATTAAAATATATCCCGAAAGAACAACTTGTCAAACAGAGAGAAAAAAGTTCTTATCGTTCTTTTTTTTTTTTTTTTTGGCTTTTTGGAAATGAAATGGTGAACCATTAGATGTTTCCTTGATGTATAATGGTGAACGAAAGGATACTATGCTTAGTGTTGGTTTATGTACTGAACACGGTTTCTTTGTAACGTTAACCTATCCTGAATTATAATGTAAAAAAGGTTTTTCTTGTTACCATTTACTCATAGACACCGATCAAACTGGCTCAAACCAAGCCATGCAAACCAGCGATGGTGATTTTAGATGTCGTAGCTCTGAACAGCACAAAGGCTTGCGCTATATGCAATGAAAAAACTCCTCCCAAAAAAGTGACCAACCACACCGATCGATAGCATTTGATCATAAAAATAATGATAAAGAAAAATAGATGTAAATCTAGAATAAAATACGAAGATTTTTTATCAGAAAGCCCCATTTGTATTTAAAGAGTTTGTCGAGAAATGAGGGATAAGCATGGAAAATCCTTAATTAGGACACCCAAGGAGGGACATGAATTTGTGGCAGCTTGCCAGCACTGCAAATTTCTTGTTTAGACTTTAGTTAATGGAGGGCTGAAACCGCCATATGCCTAAGATTTTCCTCTTCGGTAGTTTTCTAATTCCATTATCTCTTCTCTCAAAGCAAATCAAAAGGAAAAATATATAATGAAACTTTGAATTTTAATATTGTGGTGTGGTCTTTTTTTTCTTGAAATATCATATAGGATGGTCAATAGTGTTGTAGCTTAGAGACACTTTTATTCTTTTATTAATTAGAATAAACAGATTTCAAATCATTCATTATCTATTGTGGTAGCTATAAATTATCAAAAAAATAAACTATATATATACACACACATATGTGGTGAGATCTCTTTAAAGGTCAAAATGAAGTCCATAGACTACAAAGCAATTTCAACAATTTTCTTTAATTAGGTTTATAGCCAAATTCTACATAGAGGAATTAAGGTGTGCATTGGTTGGTTGGATTGGGTTTGAGGTATTTCACAACCCTATCCAACCTTTTTTCGGTTGAGAAACCTTCAACCAAAATCCAACCCATGTGGATTCAGTTGGTTTTGATTAACTTATTGGTTGTGGCCATTTTCTCAAGGCTAGTAAGAAAATGGAGTTTATATTATTCAATAAATGATTACATATTACACAATTGGATTTAATATTATAGTTTTTTTTTAATTAAATCTCAAATCCTATAAAAAAAAGTCTCAAAAAAATCAAATAGAAAATTAAAATAAGACTACAAATCCATAATATATCAAATAAACAAACTTATAATAAATATATATGTAAGGACTCAATTTGGATTGACCCTGAATGGTGGTTCTTCCGCCCAATAAGCCCAAACAATAAATTTATAGAGAGTGGGTTGAGAGGTTTAGGTGCTGGCCGTCGATCACCATGCATGAACTTTTCTTATAAAAAATGCTAAGGTTTCTTTACAAATGGGGGAATGCTCCTCGGCCTGTGGCCGAGGAGGCCTGATTGTTCTCTCGCTTTTTCTTTTTTCTTTCCCCCCCCCTTTCCTTACTTTACTAGCTTTTCTTTTATAGTTTTCATCTTCCTATCTCCTCCTTCCATCTGTTGATCACCTATTTGCCTTTTTTCTGGCCGTCCATCCCATCAAAGGCCTTATCGGTACTCAAGTGGTTCACTCTGATCAACGTTATCCTGCCAAGGGGTTACCTCCCCATTAATGCGGCCAGAGGGGGTTAGTTGAGTGCATTAAATGTGAGAGCGACAGCTTACTTTGGGGTTAATCTTTCCCCAAAATCACCTTTGTCAGGCCGAGGATAAGGTGGTCCTCGGCGTGGATTGGGAAAAGAGACTTTCCCCTTCCCCAACCACAAATAGCCTATGATCCTCGGCCTGGGCCTCGGGCCTGTTTCATGATGGGCCAAGGCTATCAGGCCATAGGCCCCACAATAGCCCCTCAAAACCCTGCTGCACGTTCCCTCGGACGGGGAGGAGGGTTTTGATACCTGCGGGTCCATGGACGAATTGTCCCACTTCGGTTTGTACTGATGCTGGCGGCTTTCTGACTGCCCGATGCGCGTTTTTAGCGTTTCAAGACTTAATGGGCGCCCACATTAAATTTTGGCGGCACCACGTTTCCCACTTTCAACGGCATGATCTTTTGCTTTTATGAGCAAGCGGTTACATTTGGGGAACCTAAGGAGGAGTATAAATACCTGTTTGAACCTAAGGGTTTCATCATTTTCGCGCTTACAATTATTGATGCGTATAATTTGAATCTGGCTCGACTTGCACACTATCTGAAGAGTACCGTCATATTTCTGTAAGTCTTCTTTTTCTAATGACCCCAAATTTCCTTGATTTCACTCTTCTTTTTCTCTTTTAGAATTTTAGTTGTCTTTGGGGAATGGGTAAGTTTAAGAAGTTGGTCGAGTCCGATGAGATGATGAACAAATTCATGGTTGACTATGGAATACCCAATAATGTGAATTTGAAGTACTGTGAAGAGGGAGAGTGGTACCTTAGGAGGAGGGAGGGTGAAGTTGTGATCCCGATAGTTGCTTTCGTAGAAGGAGGGATGAGAATCCCTATGAGGCCGGTGACCCTTAATTACCTTAGGCATTTTCGCCTGGCTCCTACTCAGTGTGCCGTGAATGTATTTAGGATATTAGGGTGTGTAGATACCCTGAATGAGAAAATGGGGCTGAGACTGACTCACCACGATGTAATTGGTGTTACAACCTTCATCACCTGAGGAGTAAGACATATTATATGAAGACAAGGGACGATAGGGTTCGTCTTATCCAGTGTCTTCCTGTTCCAATAAAGGTTGAACCAAGATTTCCTCATAGTGTCGGGAGAGTGGCACAACGGCTTTCATTGCCCAACGGTAGAGGGGGAGCCAGGTAGGGCATCCGAAATACCAGATAATCTAGGTCTCAGCATTTTCAAGTTTTATACCTGTATACTCGATTTGGTTGATTAACCATAGGGATTTCGCTTTTCTTTTCGCAGATCCACACGCCTTTGCACGTCATTTTCACCTGGTTAACAAAGCGGATTTGAAAACCGTTCTCAGGTCGGAACTTTTCTTGAACGAATCTGATAACCAAGTCAGAGCTGCTCATAAAATCCTCAGATGCGACCCAGCTCAGACGTCATTCCCAGTACCGAAGCACGTAATTAGAGCTCGTGACCCTCGGCTTACGCAGATTACCGTGGTGGAGAGCGGTTTTGCTTTTGCTGAGGGGTCTTATATACCCGAAGGCATTCCACTATCAGGTCCCTCTTCATCCCGGCCAGTAACGGCGGCCGAGAAAGGATTATCTAAGAAAGCAAGGGAGGTGGTTGAACTGAGCTCCTCCGAGGACGAATATAGGGTGTTTGACTTAGTTGATCAGTCCGAGGATCCTCCCGGTGACCTAGGAGACCCCTATTTGCCCGAAGCCGATCTCCAGTCCAAAAAAGTTGGTACTCGGGCTGAGATGGGTTTAAAAAGACAGCCCTCAACCATGCCTTAGGGGGGGACTATATTAAGGGGCTTGGGATTGGAAACCATCCAACAAAATTTATTCAAGAAATCATCGTAAATATACCCAATAATATTTAAAGAAAGTCATAAAGGGGGAAAAAAATGTCATGCTAAGGACAGTCGTTAATAATCAAATTTAAAAAAGTTTTAATACCACTTTCATGGGAAATGAAAAAAATTGTCAAAATATTAATTACTTTTTTTTTTTTTCCATTTCCCATAAAAACGTTCTTTAAATGGATTATTAACCAGTGCCCTAAGAATACTTGTTAGCATTTCCCTATAATAAAAATCTCTAAATTATATTTTTATTTTGTATTTAAAAATTTGATGCTTTAGTTTGTAAGGGTTTTTGGACAAACTAAACACATGTGGCAAACTTATGTGTCATTGTGTCATTAGTTTTTTTTTTTTTTTTTTGAGAAACAACTAAACATGTATTAGCATTTTTCTATTGGCGGGGATGCCAATAAAATGTTAACATGTGTAACAAGCTTATATGTCACTTAACGGACACGTTGGCATTTTTCTAATGGAGAGGCTTCCAATCAAAACAACCCCAAATGTTAGGGGCATGAATCAAAATTTTGAAACCTTAGAGGGCAAAACCAAAAGAACCTAAATTTTAGGGGGTATTTTGCACTTTATCCTTTAGTGAATTTGTATATACTATATAGTGACTATATCACTTGTCTATGTATATGGTATACTTACCCAAAAAATTAAGTATAGATAACTAATAAAACTTTTAACGTTTTTTCTTTGTTTTAACTGCTAAAATGTAAAATAATGTCGTCAATAAATATTATAATTTACATATAAATTTAATTTAAACCACTTACTATCAAATGTAATTTAAGCCACTCCCTATTTTGGATGATAGATAAGATTAAGTTGGTGTTTGCAATGGATAATAGAGATTTTTTATTAAAAAATATACATTTATGATATTTATTGGTCATTCTATAATGATTATTCTTTATCATTATGCCAAGTTTATAAGCATCTAGTTGGCATAAAGCCACATGTGATTTTAAAAATGATGACACATGTAAGTTGTCAGATAGCCATGTGTGTGTTTGCTGTGTTAGTTTGGTAGTCAGGCCATGTGTGTTTTGGCAAAATATATTACGCGGAAGAATTGGAGGCAATTATCAAGAAGATTGAATGCTGCTAAACACTTGGCACTTGTTGATACTTTTTTTCTCTAAAGACCCACAAAAAGCAAGCCCAATTCTCTTGGGCCTAGTATTTCTATTGTACTTTATTTCAATTTTTGGGCACTACCCAAGCCCATGTAACAGAGGAGTGTGGTGTGAAGATTAAAGAGTATGCCTACTTTGAGTTTACGTGTAAACCCAAGAGACCCAAGAGATAGATTTCTATGAGCCCATGAGCAAGCCCATATGTTGACCACAAACACAGAAAAACAACACCGGACTAATTTGTTGTATTTGCTCAACTTTCGGCCTAATTACCTCTAGCTTGAAAAGGCAATTTGACTCATCTTATGTTGACTAACCAAATTCCTTAAATTTAACAAGTTCTTTATAGGTCCTTTTTCCCAAATAGGACAGGGCAAAGCTGGTTTAGTGAGCATATAACCCAAAACTGTTACAAAACTGTTGGAGCATTTTTATATTAAATAATTAAAATGAATAAATGTTACAACATAAATATAAAGATATGGGACTGAATACGGAAGATAAAGAGTTAGTGAAAATGTTTAATCCCACATTGAAAATGAGAGAAACTATTTTATTCTTTTTAATTGTGGTGATTAATGGGCTAACATGAATTGTCTCAAATATTGGGCTAGATATGTGCACAAGGGGGAGTTGCTTTGGGCTTGAATCTCCTTAAAGAGAGTGAGTGCCGTGCCTCAGTCCAAATAGTGTTGTGTAATTCATTTCTTTACATTAATAATATTCAGTTTCTCGTTGTGTTATTTCCATTATTATTGTGATTGCACCAACAAAAACCTTTTTTTTTTTTTTTTTTTTTTTGAGAAACACAAAACTAGATTGTTCAATGCCCAAACAATAACAAAACTCAAGGTTACCATTTTTCTAAATATCCTGCAACCAAAGGTTTCAATGCTTATTCAAGGATGCATATTAGGCATGCCCTGAACCTTATAAAACCTTGTCACTAATCAATTAATTAATCAATCTTCACTAACCCCAGCAACCACATCCATACCTTTTGCATGGGCAATAAACTTCTTACTATAAGAATACACTAGTAGACTCTCTAAAGGTGTTTCTATGTGAGTGGAAGCCCCAAACATAGAAGGGTGCAAAATCGAGACAAATACAAAGATAAAGGGTGTAAAATCAAAACAAATACAGACATGGGTGCCAATGGGGTGCCAATCAGAAAATTAATGGATAGCGAGGCACAATGCATTGACAGAAGGGAGCAAATCCAAATGATACCTAACATTGGATTATTTGAACATCCTTTGCTACAAGGAAGAATCAAAGGGCTAATTCTGATTATTTCTTAAACCTTAAGAATAGAAACTGACCAAATATGAAGCACGTGGTAGAACCATCCACAGTCGACACATAATCACAATACCGTACAATTCTAGGATTCAAGATGTTATTATGCTTCAATCCCACTATATGAAAGAGCTTGAGGCAATCCAGATTGATTTTGGAATATGGGATCATAGGATCTCGCGATATAGGTCAGTGCCACCATTTAAATCCTTAGAAAAATAGACGTACAAATATTTCAATCTCCACCCATTTTAAGGCATCAGAAGTCTCAGCAACATTTCCAGTCTCTAGCACCTAATCACAAAAGAGCCAGCTTTGGTAATATAACGGACCCACTCAACAGTATTGTAGCCACTCTTCTCCCAGACCTTCAGAAAATCAATGAGGAAAATGACACATTTTCTATATGGAGTGTATGGCATACTAATAATCTAGAAAAAAAATTCCCTTTTCCAGAAGCTGTGAACATGGGAACCTGCAAAAAAGATGTTTCAAAAAGTCAGTTATCCAACATTGTTTAGATTGAAATGATATGTCTACATGTACATGCAGATGATTTTTACAAAAAACTAAAATAAAATAAAGAAATAGCTTAACATTTTTTTTTAAAAGATATTCCAAGTACACAGGAAGTATCTAAGACCATCACAATCAACCTCAAATTACAATGATCAATTAGCTCTCTAAAAGAAAAGTAAAAGAAAATAAACCCAAAGATAACCATTTCAGATTGGGAATAATCCATTCGCATCCCTCAAAACTTCAAGCATTCCGTTTCTCTATATGCACCATATATGCACCACATTAGGCAATGAAGAACCACTTTCCAAAATCCTATATTCCAATGACCACGCAGAATATACTATAAGAAGGTCTTATAAGTTTGTTACATTTCTTGTGAGCTCCCTCATTCGGTCATTCTCTCTTTGTGCCTTCATTTTTTTGTCCACATCATGGGACCAATAATTAATATTGTAGAAAATTAAGAAGATTTCACTTCACTAGAAACCCAATACTGTATTATTAATCTCAATCTGCAAAGGTCTACGAGCATGTATATTCATTATCTCATATTAAGCAGACAGGATTTTGAGAATGGCATAGAACTTCAATTCCGAAATTACCCAAGAAAATGTTACGTATCTTCTTTCATCCAACTTCGTTATGTTTGATTGTGAAAGCTCGATTATGTGTTAAAACACAAGAGATGTTTAGACCTCCCCCCGAATTAAAAGTTATGGCTCGGTTGATTTTACTTTAACTTAAACTAAGTGCGAAATAGAGTAAATGCGTGCGAATAAATAGTAAAACTACTCTAAGTTATATTCATAAAAACATAGCAGCAAAATGAAAGCTAAAAAAATAGGCAAGAAGAATGCAAACATAAGATAACATGCCGATGTGTTATCGAAGAGGAAACCGAAGTACTCGGCGTAAAATGAAAGCTAAAAAAATAGGCAAGAAGAATGCAAACACAAGATAACACACCGATGTGTTATCAAAGAGGAAACCGAAGTACTCGGCGTAAAACCTCTCCGCCATCTTCCAAGCAGTAAATTGATCCACTAGACAATGAGTTGGGATACACTAATAGTAAGAGACCCTTTAAGCCTAATCTACCCAATGCACCTAAGCTCTCCAATCTCCTGCTCCAACAAGGCTTTTCGAAACCTTATCTTATCTAACTTTCCAGATCCCGCAATATGCCCGATTGCATCTGCCAAAACTTGGCTTCTTCCAATGCTTCCCAGTAGCACAAAAATCTTACTTTACACTCAGGATAGGTGTGGTAAGTGTTTGGGCTATCAACCTCTCAAGGGTTGTGGCTAGAGTTTTCTCTCTGAAAAGCACTCCTCTCAATATGTGGGTAATGTGAGTATATATAGTGTGTGTAGAGACCTAGTGTATCAGATATGACAAATTGGCAAAACAGAATATTTCGCGGGTATCTCGCAGGAAGACCTTACCTGCAAGACACTCGCAAAAACTAGCTGTCACCATCTGTCATGACTTTTCGCATTCCAATCATGTACTGAGCACATGCTTCACTTCGCGGGAAGGCTTCTCGCGAGTTACTCGCGAAAAATTCTTTGCTTTTCACTTTGCCTTGAGTCTTCACACTCTCTCTCACACACAATCCTTACAAAGAAATCTCACATAAAATACAAGGTACATAAGATTGAACATAATTGCAATTAAATTTGGTACGGAATTAAAGTCAACACAAAATAGTTGTAAATCACAACTTTACAATCTCCCCTTTTAGCTATTCCGTGACAAAACCCCTAAAATAGACTCTAGACTTAAACGTGAGTTTAGGAACAGTGGTAAAACTCACTCACACCTAATCTAGAAGCTGTGAAGCACTTGCATGTATATACATGTAACCTAAAACACTCACACATAAACAAAACTTTCATTAAGTTTATAACAAGTTGAATACATGGTACGTATATAAGCAAGTAAAGTGCAATCAAGGTAATAAACACTAAATAACAATTAAGCATATCTTGATCAAACAAGGTCAGTCATTAAAGAATGACTACAATGGTCATTTAGCTAGTAAATGATCACCCGAACACACAATGCAATTAAGAGCAACGCAAAGAATCCATTGCATGTCCAACACACAACCAATGCGAAATACAAGAAGTATTTGCATCAAGGACACAAGATCCAACAAGGTTACAACTGTGTAGTACTCAAGATAATTCAACATCTAAAAGTACAAAAAAAAATGCTACAAAGCAATGATATAAACAAAGTACTGAATATTAAACTGATAAAAAACCAATGTACTTAAAGCTTTAAAAGAAAGCAATGTAAATATGAACAAATAATGTGAAACATAATGTCTAATGTTAAGCCTTGACAGGCTTTGCTTGCTCTTTTGAACTTGATCAAATGCTCCCCTTTCAGTTTAGCTCTATCTCCCCCTATCACTACACTCTCCCTATCCACAACCATCTCCCCCTTTTTGTCATGGAATAGCTAGTTTGCATGTCCTTCTAGCTTTCTCTGAATTTGGTCCAATTAAGTCTGGGGAGATGGCAAATGTGTTGGGAGTGCATAATGGTAACTAGTTTGGATATTTTAGTGTTGATCTCTTGGAGAGTGGCCATGATGTTGTCTAGCTTTTCATCATAAGTATGTGAGCTAGAGCTTGAACTACCTTGAGGAGCATGGCTCTCATGCTTGGTGCTCTTTCAGGTGTGACCTATACTGGCATTAAGAATGTGGATGTTTATCGGACTTGGATGTGGGTATGGGTACTTATCTGTCAAAGGATTCACACGTTTGAGCTTTAAAATTTTTGAGATAAGGCGGCAGAAGGGAAGACAGTTCCTTGAAGCAGTTCTTTCAGCTATTTTAGCCAAGATGTGGAAAATGTGAGAGCACACATCAATCTCTTCTTTAGTGATCAGATCGTAAAGGAACAAGGCTGGACTAAAATTCATGTACCTAGTGCCTGATAAAGGGTAGAGGTTGTGAAACATGATCGTCGTGAGTAGCCTCAGTTCGAGAGATAGGGATGCCACACTTACTGATTTCTCATTGGATGAGAACTCCAAGTTATCTCCTAAGGCTTCTCGAAGAACTTCCTCTTTCGGATTCAAGTCATCATATACCAGTGGTTTTGGAAACATCGGCCGGTTGATGCGTAGGATCTCTGCCAAGTAGACAGGTGTCACTGAGAAACTCTTTCCTCTAACCCAACATTTGAGCTCATCCCCTTCAAAAATGGCATTTGCATTCGACTCTTTCACCATGTTCTCATATGCATCATCAAGGTTGGTAAGAAGGTAGTTCCAATCCTTGGTGGCAAACCATTTAGGGATTTTTGTTTCAAGAAGAGACGTCTGATCAACAGCCCTTTCAACCAACAATGGAGTATCTCTAAAATAGCTCTTATAGTCCTGAAATGCAGCATAGGATCTAAACTTGTCAAGATCATAAACTCCTATCGATGTTCGAGTTCTCTTTGACCTTAGGGAGAGGTTATCAACATCTATCATAGAATCTTTCCCTTTACTACTACCTCCTTTCACAACTGACTTCTTGAATGGAGACATATGCACAAATAAACACAAAACAAAACAAAATAAATAAATAAAACACACACAACAAGTGTAAACCACAAAACACGAACACAAACTTGATTAGTGTCAAATTAGTCCATAAACATAAGCACAAAATCTTAAAAAGGAACAAAACGGTGTCAAATGAACATGGGATAAGTGCTAAAACACGTAATCATTATTAAAATGCAAAAAAATGACAACTGTGCTTGTGTGTGCATCAAGTGTGCATGTAGTGTGCATTGTGATGCATGTGCAGGGCAAGACCAAACACAGTGGGATCAAAGTGTGTAAAACACACAACCTATGATCAAAACATGATAAACAAGTTCAATCAAGGTAAATCCAAAAATTTGGAACTCATTGGAATTCAAAACAACACAAAAATGCCACTTGAGCATTTTATCAAACACTTGATATGCAACACTATACATAACATGTGAGCAATGCATGAACATGGATGAATCTGCCTAAATACATGTTAAAATTGCCACATGGGGCCAACACAGTCACAAACAAGCTAAATGGAACAAAACCCAAACAACAATTTGAAATTTTTTTGATCAAAATCAATATACCCAATCCCTTTTCAAAAACACCCAAATCAAGTAAACGTAGAAAAATTTCTGCATAATCTAAGTAAAAAGAAGATAAGATTGTTAAAAACATACTTTAGAGATGATTTTACAGAGATTTTACTTGAAGTTATTTTGAGTGAAAATCAATTTGGGTTTGAGAAAGGCATGAGGAAGGCAAAAAAAGGAAAACTAGAGTGTGTTTGAAAACCTGTCACATTAGCCCTTTAAAACTGAAAACACGCGTTTTTTGTGGGTTACATACTCGCGAAGTTACTCGCGAAAAATGCATCTGAAGCATAAAACTTTTCGCAAGTTGACTTTACTTGCGAAACAATCACGAGACAGTCGTGAAAGTCTCTGTCTGAATTTTATGTTTTCATGTTTTGCCTTAACCTATTTTCGCGGGAAGAGCTTAGTCGCGAGCTTCTCACAAAAATGCCTCTGAAGAAGTTTTTGAAGAAAAATATGACAATGCAATTTGAACAAAAACTTAGAACATGAAAACATAAAAAACACTTTCAAAAACATATAAAATACTTAAAAATCTTTTTGGGTTTGATCGACAAAAAATTGAGCATACACATCACATTTGATCATGTATAACCACACAAATAAAATAAGCATTCATTGAACAAAAGTCTTGTGTGTTGTGTGTGAGTATCAAATGTAGAAAAGTCCTTAGTCCAGAGTGAAACTTCAATGATCAATTCAATTAAGTCATACAACTGGTACTAGGTCAAGAGGTTTATCTCAATTATATAAATGAATATATATGACCTCCCACAAGAAAATGATTACATAACTTTGAAGCTTTTCATTTGGCTTTTTTACAATTCATAACATTTGATCATTTTTTAACAATACGTTTCATTTTAAGATCAGTGTCTGAAATTTATGATATTTCAATTCTTTAGAGTAAGCCTTTGGCTTTTTGGGCACTAAAAATTTCAATACAACTTGTTTTCCATTTTTCCTAGTTAAATACTAGTATGTGTGATGGCTTTTGCAACTCATTATCTCTTTTCATTTTGAGATTTACATTTGTTGAGCTCTTTAAGCAAACACATAAAAAAATGTGGGAAGATATATAGGCACAAGTCTATGCATATATCAAAATCATCAAGACTATTGACCAATCATTCATGATAAGCTTGAAAATTGATTTACAACAATCACACATAGATTTCAAGATTCTTCCATAAAGGTAAATGTGCATAAAAAACAAGCTAAGCTCGTAAATGCATTACACCATTAGTATGAAGGTACTAGGCCTAACTCACATGTGATATACACAACACAAGCAATCAAACTTTTTAGAGATTTTTCAATTTTTATGGGTTTTTGAATTTTTCAACACACTCAAAAACAGAACATGTAAAGTAAGATCAATAAAAACAACAAGAACAAAGCAGAACTTGTAAAAGAAACATGATCTAACTAAACAAGTGAGACATATATATCAAGTATGCAATAATGAGCAGTATAAGGTCACACATGAGATAGAAGTCAAGGGCTGATACCGATACCAATAGTCTTACGCAAAGACTCAAATCGTGGACCATCAAGAGGTTTGGTAAATATGTTTGCCTTCTGGTTGTTGGTGTTTATAAACTCTAGACATGCAATCTTCTCCTTCACCAAGTCTCTAATGAAGTGGCACTGAATCTCGATATGCTTCGATTTCAAGTGTTGGACTGGATTTTTCGATAGGTTTACGGCACTTGTGTTATCACAGGACACACACATAGTGTCTTGAGTAATTCTATAATCATGTAAAAGCTTCTTCATCCATAAAAGTTGTGCACAACAACTCATCGCTGCAATGTACTCAGCTTTAGCCATTGATAGAAAGACTAAATTTTGCTTTTTACTTATCCACGACACCAAGTTATTTCCAAAGTAAAAATAACCACCTGAGGTGCTCTTTCTATCATCAATGCATTCGGCCCAGTCAGCATCCAAATATCCAGCTAAACACTCATTCGAGTCTCTTGAATACCAAATTCCATAGTTAGATGTGCCATTGATATAACGAATAATTTGCTTGACTGCTGTCAAGTGGGACTTTTGGTGCTACCTGAAATCATGCACATACCTCTACACTAAAGGCGATATCCGGTCTACTCGCAGTAAGATAGAAAAGACTTCCGATCATGCTTCGATAGAGTGTTGGATCTACTTCCACACCGGCTGCATCAAGACTAAGTTTTACCGAGGAACTCATAGGAGTGGAAGTATGCTTTATGGAGTCTAAGCTGAATCTTTTGACAAGATTTTTGGCATACTTTTCTTGTGATATAAATATCTCATCTTTCCATTGTTTCACTTGAAGCCCTAAGAAGTAGTTCAGCTCCCTCACTATGCTCATCTCAAACTCCTCTTTCATCTTTTTCGAAAATTCTTGAGCAAGATGATCGATTGTGGATCTAAAGACAATGCCATCCACGTATACTTGAGCAACAAGGAGAAATTTCTCATCTCTTTTAACAAACAAAGTTCGATCGGCTTGACCTCTCTTGAAGCCATGATCCAATAGATATGTGGTGAGGCAATCATACCAAGCTCTTAGTGCTTGCTTCAGCCCATATAGTGCATTTTTCAGCCTTAGCACATGGTTTGGAAAGTAAGGGTCTTGAAATCCTTTTGGCTGCTCAACGAACACTTCTTCGTTCAATAGTCCGTTCAAGAAGGCATTCTTTATATCCATTTGTTATAACTTAAACTTCATGATACACGCTATGGAAAGAAGAATTTGAATAGATTCTAGTTTTGCTACTGGAGCAAATGACTCATAAAAGTTAATGCCTTCAACTTGAGTATATCCTTGAGCCACCAATCTAGACTTGTTTCGAACACTTCACCATCTTCATCGGTCTTAGTGTTGAAGATTCACTTGGTGTTGATTACATGTGTATCATTGAGCCTTGGTACCAATTCCCATACATCATTTCTAACAAAATGGAGCAACTCTTAATGCATGGACTCTATCCAATTCTCATCTTTCAAAACTTCTTCAACCTTTTTGTGTTCAAATTAAGCAAGATAATAGTTGTATGTCACATGATTCACACTATAGCCTGGTCCTTTTCTAAAACGAAGTCCCTCATCTAACTCACCAATAATGTTACTTGTAGGATGATTGAGAGTTACTCTTGATGACAGTTTCTTAGAAGTTAAGGGTTCCCCATCACATGAGATTGGAGGTTGTACTTCTGGAGGGGTGAAAGGGCTTGAAGATTCTTGTGTTAATCTAGTCTCCCTTCTTGATGTAGGAGGTGTAGACTCCTTTTCTGGTGATTCTCTCTCACTATCCTCACCTTGAGACATGTTGTCATCACCCTCATTCTTCTTAAGGTTTGGTCCTTTACCATCCTCATCAATTTCCTTTTCTGAGATGGTGTCATCTATGACCACATTTATCGATTCCATTACCATCTTAGTGCGTTTATTGTACACTCTATATGCTCGGCTATTTGTGGAGTATCCTAGGAAGATTCCTTCATCACTCTTAGCAGCTAATTTCCCAAGATTCTCCTTATCATTGAGAATGTAGCATTTGCTTCCAAAAACTCGGAAGTATTTCACCTTCGACTTCTTTTCTCTCCAAATTTCATATGATGTCTTCTTTGTTCCTGCTCGGAAGAAAATTTTATTCCTAATGTGACGTGAAGTATTTACGACTTTAGCTCAAAACTTCTATGGAAGGTTTTTGTTGAGAAGTATCACACTCGTTATCTCTTAGATCACCCGATTCTTTCTTTCAACCACCCCATTTTGTTGTGGAGTCTTTGGGGCTGAGAATTCCTTTTTGATACCGTGCTCATTGCAAAACGTTTCAAATTTTGCATTTTCAAACTCCGTCCCATGATCACTTTTGATTTTGACTATGGGAACTCCCTTTTCATTTTGAAACCACTTGTACAACCTTTCCATCTTGTCGCATGCCTCCAACTTTTCTCTAAAAAATTCCACCCAATAGTACCTTGAGAAATCATCAACCACCACAGTGGCAACGCCACGTCTAAGTCAGGGTGTTCCCAGGAACACCCTGACTTGAAAAAAATCAAAAAAAAAAAAAAATTATACTTAATCTTAATTAGGAACACCTTGATCACAAAATTAGGAACACCCTCTAATTAAAAAAAAAAAAAAAATTTGTTCTACTTCCAAGCAAAAAAAAAAAAAAAAAGCCCAAAAAAAGCCCAAAAAAAATTTGAACTAAAATCTGAAAAAAAAAAAAAAAAAAAAAAAAAAAAAAAAAAAAAAAAAAAGTAATAGAGCCAAGCCTATGGCGAGCCCAATAGATTACACAGGTAGCCCGTAGCCCACGGATTCTCCAAAGAAAAAAAAACAAACAGAGAACAGAAATCAACCCACGCCACAGTCACTTCGCTGCCAGGGAAATCAGAAACCAAACCCCAAACCCCAATACAACCAGTCCATCAGCAAAGCAAAACAAACCCCAACTAAGTTAGTGTTTATCTAAAAAAAAAAAAGCTCCCAATACAGAGAAAACAAAAACAAACCCCAGCATACATTGATACATTGCCCACGGACCGTCGCCGTAGATATACTGCCCACAAACCCCAACATACACTGAATCACTGATAGAAACCCCAGCAGAGAAAATCGCTCGTCGTCGCCGTCGCAGTCTCACAGATCGGTGCTCGCCGCTCGCTGCCTCGCCCTCATCGCAGTCTCGCAGTCTCGCAGTGGTCGCCGTCACAGATCGCAGTCGTCGCCGTTGCAGATCGCAGATCGCAGTCTCGCCGCTCGGACCTCAGTGCTCGCCGCTCACCGCTCAGATCTCGGTGCTCGCCAGTCGGACCTCGTGCTGGGTATTTCTCTCTCTTTACTCTTTTTCTCTAAGTCTCTCAGTTTCTCTCTTTACCTATGAAATGCAAAACTGAAATGAACTCTCTCTCTCTTTATTCTTAACTTTAATACCGGTAACTCTCTCTCTCTCTCTCTCTCTCCATAATTATATAATTTATATGCTTTTGCCTGCATTTTTTTTTTTTTTTTTGTCTTTTTGAATTTGTCCTTATCTATCCTATTGGTTAGTGTGTTGGTGTAATGGTGTTGGTGAACACCATTACACCAACACACAAACCAATAGGATTAGGACAAATTCAAAAAGACAAAAAAAAAAAAAAAAAAAAAAAAAAAAAAAAAGCAAAAGCAAGCAATTGGTCAGATTGGTTGGCCGAATTGCTTGCTTTTGCCTTTTTCTTTTTTTTTTTTTTTTTTTTTTTTTGAATTTGGCCTTATCTTCCCTGTTGCTTGTTGGTGTTGGTTCTTGTGTAACGTGTGTTGCAGTGTTGGTGTTGGTCAATGTGTTAGTAATATATTGATTGTCTTTTAGTGTGAAGTAAATTGTCTATTGTGATTGTGAAATTTTCTGATTGGCAGGTTATTGTTTGTGATTGTTGATTAGCAGTGTAATGTGCTACACATTATACTGTTTTAATTATTGTGATGCACATAGAACGTGTAACGTGCATAAGACAAATAAAAGACAAAAAAATATAATAAATTAAAGTAGTATAATTAATGACAAACAAATTAAAGCAATATAGTTTATTGTTATGCTAAATAACAATAATTAAAGCTATATAATTAAATTAACTAATACATTACAAAAGACAAATAAATTAAATTATGTTAGGCTAAATAACAATTAATAATTTTATAATTAATGCAAGAATAATAATTTCAAATAAACTTATAGTTTATTGTTTATTCTTTTGCTAGAATTATGGACAAATATTTGATAAGAAAACCACGTACCCAAGATTCATCTCCTGTGCAAGATTCATTTCCTGTGCAAGATTCATCTACATCTTCTAAGCGAATTCGTATTGACTTTAGTTTAGAAAATCTTCCTTCAGATCCTGGGCTATGACAAAAATATCATCTTATCATCCTAATAATCATGATGAAATCAGAAGATATTATTTAACAAAAGGCCTTTGTCAACCAGTTGTTCAGGATTACCCTATATCATATTTTTCTAGAAAGCTCCGTCGATTTAGATCGGAATGGTATATAAATAGAAAGTGATTGGAATATAGTATAGACAAGGATGCGGCATTTTGTTTTTATTGCTACCTATTTGGGCAAGATGTTGGTAAGCAAGGGGGAGGTGAGACTTTTGTAACGAAGGGATTCAAACTTTGGAATCAAGTTGCAAAGTTAGATTCCCATGTTGGAGAAGTTTGCTCATAACCAAGCTGTCAAGAAGAGTGAAGATCTACAAAAAGGAAAAGCAACACATTCAAAATGTTTTTGTTAAGCAATCAAAACAAGATAAAACTGAATATCGGATTCAATTAAATGCAATAGTTGATTGCGTAAAATTCCTTTTATGCCGAGGATTAGCTTTTCGTGGTCACGATGAATCTCAAGGTTCAATTGATAGAGGAAACTTCCTTGAGCTCTTAAAATTTTTGGGGGATCACAATGAATATATCAATGAAGTGTTGCAAAAATCTTGGAAAAATTGCAAGCTTACCAACTCTGATATTCAAAAAGACATGGTGAATGCAATTGCACCTGAAACATCCAAAGTCATCATCAACGATCTTGACAATGGGTTCTTTTCAATATTAGTTGATGAGTCACGTGATATCTCAGTGAAAGAACAAATGGCCCTCGTTCTTCGTTATGTGAACAAAGAAGGAATTATTATAGAGCAGTTCCTTGGTATTGTACATGTAGCAAGTACCACTGCTTTGTCACTCAAGCATGCTATTGAAGGCTTACTTTGTGAACATAATTTGAGTTTGTCGAACCTACGTGGGCAAGGTTATGACAGGGCTAGTAATATGCAAGGTGATATCAATGGACTCAAAACTTTAATTTTGAAAGAGAACAAGTTAGCATTTTATGTCCATTGTTTTGCTCATCAACTTCAATTGACACTTGTTGCTGTTGCTAAAAATCATATTAACATTACTAAATTTTTTTATATGGCTAGTAATTTAGTAACTATTGTTGGAGGCTCTTGTAAGAGACGAGATGCTCTTCAAGATGCACAATTTGCCAAAATTAAAGAAGATTTAGAGAATGGTATACGTAGAAGTGGGCAAGGTTTAAATCAAGAGACAAATCTTAAACGTCTTGGTGATACACGTTGGGGATCATATTATGGGACTATTCTGAACTTGATTTTGATGTTCTCTACTGTTGTTGATGTACTATAGATTATTGAAGAAGATGGCCTCTCCGACCAAAAAGTTGAAGCTCGATCTATTATGAGGTCAATTCTAACTTTTGAATTTGTCTTTGCTCTACACTTGATGAAAAATATTTTAGGGATCACAAATGAGTTGTTAATAGCATTGTAAAAAAAAAAAATCAAGATATAATAAATACTATGGATCTTGTTAAAGTGTCTAAGCAACGGTTGCAAGTGATGAGAGATGATGGATGGGCATCTTTATTGGTTGAAGTATCTTTATTTTGTAACTCACATGATATTCCTATCTTGGACATGGAAGTGATGTTTGTAGTTAGTGGGAGGCCGAGACGCAACACCCAAAAAAATTCAAATTTACATCATTATCGTGTTGAGCTATTTTGCACAGTCATAGATATGCAACTTCAAGAGCTTAACAACCGCTTTTCTGAGGTGAATACCAATTTGCTACTTTGTATGGCTTGCTTGGATCCAAGTAATTCATTTGTGGCTTTCGATAAGGAAAAATTGATACGTCTAGCTAAGTTCTATCCCTCTGATTTTCTTGGGACAGATATTTTGGCACTTGACTCTCAACTGCAGAATTACATTTTTGATATGCACATCAGTGACTTCTTTTTAGAGTTTCAAGGAGTTAGTGAACTTGCTGAAAAGTTAGTGAGCACAAGGAAACACGAGACTTATCCATTAGTCTATTTGCTTGTGAAGCTAGCTTTGACCCTTCCAATTGCTACTGCAACGGTAGAAAGAAGTTTTTCATCAATGAAATATATAAAATATGAACTGCGCAATCGAATGGGAGATCAATTGATAAATGATTGCTTAGTTGTGTATATTGAAAAAGATGTAGCTTGTAGCATTGATAATGAGACTATTATGCAACGATTTCAAAAGATGAAAACTCGTAGAAGGCAATTGTAAATTTTATGTATTTGTGTATTTTCTGATTGTTGTTGTTGTCAATATATAAATTGTTTTTTATTAGATTGTGTAATTTATGCTTGTTGAAGAACACCCTGAAAAATTTTTCTGGAGTCGCCATTGAACCACCACCATAATGTAACGTTTTCCACCCATACTTTTTGTTCTCGTTGGACCCATTAGATCCACATCAAGTAACTCTAAAGGATGAGAAGTAGCAACTACATTTACTTTAGGATGTGTTGACTTTGTTTGTTTTCCCAATTGACATGGACCACAAACATTTTTCTCAATTTTTTCAAACTTTGGCAAACCAACCACTGCTTCAAGCTTTGAGACTTTTGCCACTTGTTTATAGTTTGCATGCCCAAACCATTGATGCCATAACTCTAAAAGATTCACTCAAGCACTCCAACATGATATGCTTAGTTTTGGAATAACACCATAGCAATTGTCAGTGGTTCTAAGTCCCTTCAATACTTGAACACCTTTTTCATTATGGATTAGACAACCTTTCTTTGAGAACTGAACTAGGAAGTCTTCATCACACATTTGTGTGATATTCAGCAAGTTCACTTTTAATCCTTTGAAGTAAAGAACATCAGTCAATAAGGGAAGTCCCAAAATCTCAACAGTTCCCTTTCTAAGAACTTGTGAGTGACTACCATCTCCAAATGTCACAAAGCCATCTTCCTTCTCCTTGAGAGTTTTGAATAGTGATTTATCTGTGCCTTGAGCATCCGCTGTCAAGATACCACAAGCACGAATTAAACACTTTCAATGTGGTATGAACAAAAAGACAAGCATGAAATTGGCATTCTTGACCATTAAAACAGGACTCATCTTCCTTTACTTCATTCATAGATGAGTGAAGCTTTCTTTTTAAACAATCAAGTTTATCACACAAATGTCTATTCCTTCTCTTATATTTAGCAGTTAAGGAATTCGACTCACACAAGCTATTATGAATCTCATGATTCCTATGCTCTTAAGATTTCAGTATGTGTACAAAAATTTTAGCATGTTTTTTTTATTTGAACAACTCTAAAAGCTCATTACTAAGACAATCTCATCTCCAAAGATGCTCATAGAGTCATTATCACAAACACATGAACTATGCTTCATGTTGGCCTTCGCCATAGCACTATCCATAGCAAGCCAAGGGGTCTAGGATCACAATTAGGTAATGAAACCATAGCAAGTGTACCCGCTCTAATACCAATTGAAAGCTTAATTATGTGTTAAAACACAAGAGCCGTTTAGACCCCCCCCAAATTAAAAATTACGTCTCGGTTGATTTTATTCTAACTTAAACTAAGTGCGGAATAGAGTAAATGCGAGCGAACAAACAATAAAATTACTCTAAGCCATATTCATCAAAATACAACAATAAAATGAAAGCTAAAAGAGTAAGGAAGAAGAACGCAAACACAAGATAACAGGTTGATGTGTTATCGAAGAGGAAACTGAAGTACTCGGCATAAAACCTCTTCGCTGCCCTCCAATCAATAAATCGATCCATTAGATAATGAGATGAGATACACGAATAGCAAGAGACCCTTCAAACCTAATCTACCCAATGCACCTAAACCCTCTAAGCTCCTACTCTAATAAGGCTTCTTGGAACCGTATCTTGTCTAACTTTCCGGATCCCACAATACACCCGATTGCATCCGCCAAAGCTTGGCTTCTTCCAATGCTTCCCAGTATCACCAAAACCTCACTTTACACTCAAGATGGGTGTGGTAAGTGTTTGGGCTATCAACCTCTCAAGAATTTGGAAATGGAGAGGTAGGAGTTGAGAAAAGCCACAATGGATTGTGTAGAGAATTATGGGTATAACAATCTCTAACTCTCAAGGGCTGTGGCTAGGGTTTTCTCTCTGAAAATCACTCCTCTCAATATATGGGTAATATGGGTATATATAGTATGTGTAGAGACTAGGTGTGTCAGATATGACAAATTGGCAAAATAGAATGTTTTGCGGGTATCTCGCCAAAAGGCCTTACTTGCGAGACACTCACGAAAACCAACTTTCACCATTTGTCATGACTCTTCGAATTCCAATTATGTGCTAAGCACATGCTTCATTTCACGGGAAGGCTTCTCACGAGCTACCCGCAAAAACTTCTTTGCTCTTCACTTTGCCTTAAGTCTTCACACTCTCTTTCACACGCAACCCTTACAAAGAAATCCCACATAAAATACAGGGTACATAAGGTTGAATATAATTACAATCAAATTTGGCACGGAACTAAAGCCAACACAAAATAATTGTAAATCACAACTTTATAGATCGAGAGGATGAAAAAGTGGAGGGGATGAAAAGTATACAGAAGAAAGAAAAGATTTTTATTTTCTCTCATTTGTGTTTGGCAAAAAGGACACAAAAGGGATAGAGAAGTGTGTAGAGAAGGAAAATTCCCGACCTATCACAAGCTGATACGTCACACTACCAAGTCCACAAAATGCAGCCAATTACAAAGCGTCACATGCTGCTGCTAGGTTTTACTATTACTATTCAGAAGCCAACAGAAATTCGCCAAGTGTCATACAAGAACCAATCATGCATCAGCTCGTGCAAGCGATGACATAAGCAACCTCGCACGTGTAAGCGATGACACAATCAAGCCAGCACGTGTAAGCGATGACATAAGCAGACCGATCAGACTGTGACATGTGTCACCAATCAGACTCCGCCACGTGTCGCTTACCTACCCCAAAACTCCTATAAATAGAAGCCTTCCTGAGACATTTAGGAGGACACCAAACCATTTGAAGAACTCAAAAGTCCAGAAGCTCTGCCGGAACCAAGCTCTAAAGCCTCCAAGAACTTCAAGAACTTCAAGAACTTCAACTTCGAATACGAAGAACATTCGAAGAGAAATCATCCAAATCATCCGCCTAGATCCAAAAGTTTGCGGAAATCAAGCCTAAAGTGTCCGAAAACATCAACAAATCACAAATCAGTGAAGCTCTACGGATTCAAGCCTCTAAAGCCCCAAAAAACTTCCACCACAAATCCAAGAACACGAAGAACACACGAAGAACACGAAGAACGTGAAGAACAAAGGATTTCTAACAAGCTCATAGCCAGAGATTCATTGTAATTCCGTTTTAGCAATCTTCGATCCATCCCTCAACCAAATTGAAGGATATTTTGTTGAGATTCATTGTAATTCCGTTTTAGCAATCTTCGATCCATCCCTCAACCAAATTGAAGGATATTTTGTGTTCAAGTCACAATCACATTACTACAAATCCAAATCAATAAGTCTTGCAAGGAGATCGAATCAGAGGATAACTCTTTTGTAATTGCAGAGAATTGTACCACATATATTCAATACAAATTCGCATTTGTACAACTATTTTACTTGTTTGACTTATTTCGAATCAAGAAATTTAGTCGTCTATAAAGTGGATGGATGGAAAATGAATATAATTTTCTTTTGTTGGTTGGAAGGAGAGAAATTCTAATCTAAATAAAGTACTATACACACACACACACACACACACACACACATATATAACATCCTCAATTTCTTTACCTTTTTACACCGAATTTGGAAGGCAGAAAAATGGAGTTTTGCATGGAAAATCCTCCACCTCACCATTTTCCTTCCCATTTTTACTTCAACCAAACGAAGGAAAAGGCATGTCGCAATTCAAAAGTAACCAAATCTTGTTCAAAGAAAGCAAGGAAAACAGAGGTAAGTTCAAGCAAGGACAATAAATGATATACTGACAGAATTAAAATTACAAAGTTAATTTACAATCTGAAAATGGTTCCTCACAAAAACTGGGATTTTCTCTTGGAAATCTGCTTGGGAGGCAGTTCAAATTAGGAAAGCTGAAGTTGGGTGGTGGAATATGGCCTGGAATAATGCTATTGTGCCAAAGCATGCTTTGATTGCTTTCATATTATGGTTAGCCATTAAGGATAGGCTTACTCCTTGTGATGTCTTGGCTGTTTAGGGTTGGCAAGATGATGTGCTTTATGGTTTTTGCAGAAGCAAACAATGGAATGCAAGGATCACTTGGTTTTTTGATTTCTCATAAACTCATTCTCTCAGAGGGTATTGAAGCAAGACTGGTGGCTATGGCTGAGGCAGTATATAGCATGTAAGTGGGGATGACTGATGAGGTTGTCAAATAGGGGAGAGTGCTTCGACTGGAAAAAAAGGTTGTTTGTTAAAGTGGAAAGGATAGCCCTCTTGCTGCCACTGTGTATCACATTTGGAGACACAGAAACAGCAGAGTGCATACTAGTCAGTTTGTGGTAGAGTGGTTAAAGCCAATTTTTAATTTTTAGGTGAAGAGTGCGTGCTTATGTCCCAACCAAGCGCTTTACTAGTGATGGGGCTATTTGAATTGCTAAGATTCCATGTTTAGTGGGTCCTGGGGCTTCTTAGCTTGTTTTGGCCAAACCTTGTGAGTAGTTAATTAGGTGTTCAATTGGTTGGCTTGGTTCCTGGTTGAAACTCAAGCTTGGTTGCTTGTTTTGGAAGCTACAACTACTTATTCTGTAGGATGGTCTTGTATGTAGACATTCTGCTGATGAATATAATTGAGTATTTTTTAGAGTTTTAGTAAAAAAAAAAAATTCAATTAATCTATAATTTCATTTCTTCTAATTCTTCCCAAATTTTAGGTTATGAAAATTTGAGAATTTGAGGGAATAGAGAGGAATGTGTAATCCCTGCTACCCATTCCATTTTCCTCCACTTAAACTCTCAAATAAGAGAATGAATTTTTCATTTCCTCTATTAAAACTAAGGGTGTCCAAACAAAACCGAGATTCGACCCACCTACAAAAACTGTCCGATCCGACCTAAGAACCGGCCGACCCGACGCCCATGACGGGTTAGCGACAGGTCTCTACCCCCTGAACCCAAAAACGGCGGGTCGGTTGGCAGGTTTGAGGCTGAGAAACCGATTTTCAACTGACCTGACCGTATCTCGATGCCATGTCGCTGATTTTCTGTCTAATCTGTCAAGAAAACAAGATCCAATTTGTCCGATCTACCCCTTGATCTCTTCGCGATCCACCGAGATCTCATTGAGATCCGGTCAGGTCTCACCAAATTCGGCGGCTTTTGGCAAAATTCGGCAAATTTTCTCACAACCCAAAACCAACCGAGGACCGATTTGTAGCCAATGAAAATCCGACCACCTGAACCGACTCCATTCACTGGTCAACGGCGGGTCTTGGCATGAGAAACCCGAAGTGATCGGGTCGATTCCGAGTTAGGCATAAACCTGACCTGGACCGACCCATGGACAGCCCTAATTAAAACTCTCAAATAAAGAAAGAGTAGAATATTCTAAATGTGTGTGTGTGTGTGTATATATATATATTTTATTTTTTTTTCTTTTCATTCCATTCCTTTCCTTCCTTCCAAACTAGCTATTAGCAAACAACACTTAACACAAACACACCCAAACCAAATAGACACCCAAGATGGTTAGAAAATTAACTAAGCTTACTAACACTCAAAATGATTAATTAAAAAAAAAAAAAAAAAAAGAGATACATATATAGGATTAGGTTCATATATCTTTTACCATATAAAACTAATTTAGACCCTTTTCATTCTTAAGTTATTAGTGAAACAATTTTTGGGTAAAATATAAAATAAGCTACAATAATTGTGTAAAATAAAAATTGATATAGAAATAATATTTGAATAAATCATAGTGTAAAATAAATAATCTGATGTAAGTATTTTTAAAATTTAGTTATGTAAAAAAAAAAATATATATATATATATATATATATTTTTTTTTTTTTGTTGTTAAAACTTAAAATAGACATAAATATTTGCACAAATTGATGCGGATGCTCTTTCTAATCTTGAATGTACCGAAGAGGCCCTTCTCATACATTTTTCTTTTCTCATGTTTGAAATTTGATTTTGAGCTTATTTTCCTACTTCGACAATGGTGCATGACGCAAGCAGAATAAAACTTCAAAACCTATAATCTAAATTTTGGAATTTCAAAAAAAAAAAAAAAGATATATATATTTGGACCCATAGCAGTTAGGCGGTTGAAAGAACTGAGTTTCAGTTTGTACCCATAGCATGGAAGACTTCAAGTTGACAAAACAAAATATAAAAGGCAATGAGATCCAAACCCCTGAAAGGAAAAACAGAAAGTGAAAGAAATCGAAACCCTCTGTTTCTCTGTATCTATTTCTTTCTCCTGCGCTTACACCATGAATCTCTCCCCAATACCCTCGCCCTCATTCCCAATTCTTCTAAAGGTCCTAGCAGTGGTTGTGCTAGTCAGTATCGTTGTCATTGCTGTCCATGGCGTAGCCTTTGTCATCTGTTGGTTTTGGAACTTAACCCTGATTATGTTGATCTACTAGCTTATGTCTATCATAGACTACAGCAACAAGTGCCGGAACTGGAAATGCTACAAATTGGTGGTGAAGTTGATCCTCATGTACGTGACAACTGACAACATACCAGGATGATTTCATTTATACCTTCTAGAGGTCCAAGATTGAATCTTTATTCTATCATTCTTGATCTTGCTTATCATCATTTAGTTTTTCAGTATGTGAATTCTGTTTGTATATCATGATTTGTAGGATAGCTAGCTAGCTAGGTACAACAAATTAATGGCTTGATTTCTTGTAACTTTTTTGAAAAAAAAAAAAACATTTGAATCAACTTCTTTATGAGAAATTGTTTTGATTACACTTGGAAATCTCAATGAATGAAGTTTTCATTTGGAAATCTCAATGTTGAAGAATTATATTCATCCCATTAGTTTTTCTTTATCGTGTATATATGCATGACCTTTACAATGATTTCTTTAATATCTTGATTATTGGCTTGAATGTAGCTAGTCACCATAAATAATGCGGCTCTGGGTCGTTATTTTTTTCATTGTTAATTTAGTTGAGCTCCATCCGTGAACCAGGGTGGTTTGGTTTTGGATGTAAGGCTTTTCGGCCACTACTGTGTGTGGTCTATCCTCTTACTTGTGAGGCTTGGTGCTTTGATCGGTGACGTTCTTTGTGACATTCATTGAGTATCTTGATTTCTGCTCATATTATTGGGTTGATCAATGCAGATAGTCACCACAAACAATGGGTATATTTACCATGATTTCTTGAATAAATTTTCTTCGATGGTCTCCAACCGCAAGCACCCTAATGTAGTCCACCCCCCCCCCCCCCCCCAAAAAAAAAAAAAGAAAAAAAAAGAAAAGAAAAGAAAAAGCAAAATCATATACATTAAAATATCTCTCCCGAAAGAGCAACTTGTCAAACAGAGAGAAACAGAAAGTGCTTAGTATAAAATTGATTAATGGANCAGATCAAATGAGCCATGAGATAGGAATAGGGACTCACGCACAACTATTACTAAGGTGCAGAAGGAGCCAGCAAACCATCAGTATAGGGGGGCTGGGGGAGATATTATAAAAAAGGGGCTGGCTTCTGCAGAAAAAACTCTTTCCAAAAAAGTGACCAACCACACTGATCGATAGTGTTTGATAATAAAATAATTAATAAAGAAAAATACATGTAAATCTAGAATAAAATATGAAGAAAATAGAAATTATTAAGTAGGACTTTTCCAACCAAGGAGGGACATGAATTTGTGGCAGCCTGCTAGCACTGCAAATTTCTTAACTGTTTAGACTTTAGTTAATGGAGGGCTGAAATCGCCAAACGCCAAGTTTAGACAGATAATTCTAAACTGCAAAAAAGAATTATTCTCTTCATTCAAATCATCTCAAAAAAAAAAAAAAAATATATATATATATATAAAGTTTCATTATATATATATGTTAGGTTCTAAGGTTTTAGGATTTTATGTATTTAAAACTCTAATTTGTAATGTTGGCAAACCATGATCAAAATAATGTATTTAGTCTTGTTTAGGCTTGCTCAAAGTTGGTTTATTATTGTAAAATTGGAATCGAGTGGCTGTAGAAGTACTTGGGACTTTCGGCCTGGCTCAATCGATCGAAGAATAGACTCGATCGATCGAAAATCGCACAGGTTGATTATTCTGCAGAATTTCCAATTCAGCCCTACTTCATTAAACGTTTAGGGCTTTATGTTTTTATCTTAGGTATATAAACTAAACCCTAACCACGTTTTTGAGGGTTGCTCCAGTTGTATTGTTGCTCATACATTGCTGTTTTGTGTAAATCTCTTGTGAGATCTAGAAGAGCTTTCCTTTACACAAAGCTTAGGGTTTTCAAGTTAGAGATAGTATCAATAGCTTGATGATCAACTTGGTTGCTGCCATTGAAGCTTAAAGAATATCAAGCGGGGGTGCTTGTAGCTGATTAGAGAATCCAAGAAAGAAGGAGTCTGTGGATTCGGAGCTTGCACGTGGTCGTGTCAGTAAGTTCTACTGGTGGGTAGCATTAGGAAGTCAAGCGGGGAGCTTGTAGTCCTTCTGTATGAACTTCGATTCTTTCGCATAGTGGATTCAGGTTTACCTTGAGGATAGCTAGGTCAAATCCTCCCCAGGTTTTTACCGTGTGGTTTCCTGGGTGATCATATCATTGTGTCTTTTATTATTCCGCTGCTTTATTATTTTGATATGATTATTTGATTGCTTTAACCTAGAATTACATAATTTGACTAAGTAACAACTTGGCTAATCAATCTAGGCTAACCAATCTGGTTGTGTTTTAAGGGGTCTAAAACCGTTCAATATATATAATGAAACTTTAAATTTTAATATTGGGGTGTGGCCTTTTTACTTGAAATATCATATAGGAATGTCAATAGTTTTGTAGTATAGAGAGACCGTTCATATTCCTTTATTAATTAGAAGAAACAGATTTCAAATCATTCATTCTCTATCGTGGTAACTATCAATTATCAAAAAAATAAATATTATATATAAATATGGTGAGATCTCTTTAAAGGCGAAATGAAGTTTATAGACTACAAAGCATTTTTCAACAATTTTCATTAATCAGGTTTTATCGCCAAATTTTACATAGAGGCATAGAGGTGTGCATTTGTTGGTTGGATTGGGTTTGAGGTATTTCACAACCTTGTCCAACTTTTTTCAGTTGAGAAATCTTCAAGCAAAACCCAATCCACATGGATTGAGTTGGTTTTGTTTAACTTATTGGTTTGTGGCCATTTTCGTCAAGACTAGTACAAAAATTGAGCCTATATTGTTCAATAAATGATTACATATTACACAATTGGATGTAATATTATAGTTTTTTTAAATAAAATCTCAAATCCTATTAAAAAAATGTTTCAAAAAAATTCAAATAACAAATTTAAAATAAGACTAGCTACAAATCCATAATATATCAAATAAACAAACTTATAATAAATCTATATTTTATAAAATTATTAATAGAATGGGTTACGTTGGATTAGTTGAATGAAAAAAATTTCTCAAGGAAAAAAAAAAAAAAAGCTGAATGAAAATTTTGCCAATGCAAAGCCAACCTAATAACCTAAGCTTGTAAAAAAAAAAAAGATTAATCCATCTACGTACCCACGATAAAACCAACCCAAAAAAAATCAAGTTAGGATTGTGGGTGAATGCACACTCTTAGTTCTATCTAGTTCACCTCTTAAATATTTCACCAATAAGCTAGCTAGTTTAATTTGAGCTGGCTAAATTGTCTAATAGTTACAATAATTCATTATACTAAGAGCATTCACAATGAATTTAGCAAAAAATTTCTAGAAGGTCATTTGTCAATTTTAACTACCTATCGTTTTAAATACACATCTCAAAAAACTCTTAGATTTTTTTTTTTTTTTTTTAATTCTCTGGCTCCCAAGTTCCCAACGCCTTCTGAATTTCCTCCTTCATATCCTTAGAAGTAGATTTATTGAAAAAGAGGGAAATTTTGCTTCTATTCCCTTAACTTGTTGACTTAAAATTCTTTCATAAGTTTCTAAAATATTCAGAACCTTTTGCCAATCATTTCTATTAATCATACAAAAGAGAAAACTGTCATTTGCAAAAAGCAGAGGTGTAATTAATATGAGATTTCTCTTGCTCAAAGAAAAACCCTCTTATAGAACCGTCTCTATCAGCCTTTGAGATAAAGACTAAGGAGACCTTCATTACACAATAAAAATAAAAAATGGTGATAGTGAGTCACCTTGGTGAATACCCCAAACGAATAAACCAAAGCCCTTAGATTCCCTATTAACAAGAATGGAATATGATACAAATTTCACACAGCATCATAAGCTTGATCCATCTCTCACTAAAAATAACTTTCACATTATCACTTCCAAAAAAGTTCACTCTACTCTATCATAGGTTTTACTCGTGTAAAGTTTGAGAGCCACAAATCCTGACTTACCCGACTTGTGGTTATTCGTTCTAGATAGAGTTTCAAAAGCAACAAAGATATTATTATATGAGATCAAATGGTTTTTTGTAAGGCACTGCACTTTGGTGTTTTGTAATAATGGTTGACAAATAATTGATTTCTTTTATTAAAAAAAGAAAAGAAAAAAAAAGAGAGTATTTTGTTGTTTCTTAGCATAGCTGTTAGGTTCTAAGATTTTATGAACTAATGTATTAGAACTTCAATTTGTATTATGTTGGCAAACCATAATCAAATCATAGAGTCTAGGTTTAGACTTGTTGAAAGTATGTTTATTTGTAAAATTGGAATTGAATTTATTGGACTAAATCTGCAAGGCTCGATCAATAGAAAATTAGACTCGATCATTGAACCACGTGTAGATTTATTTTTCTACAAAATTCCAATTTAGCCCAAACTATACTTAAACGTTTTGGGTTTCAAGTAAAACACTCCTAGTATATAAAGAAAACCCTAAGAACGTTTTTATAAGCTTTTAAAGAGATCAGAGTGCATCTTGTGCCCCTTTTATAGATCTAGGGTTTTGTACCCAAAAGCTCTCTAAAGTTGTTGTTAATGCTGTGTGTATGAATTTTTTGTAAAATCTAGAGGTGTTTGCCTTAACACATACTTAGAATTTTCAAGATCAAGATTGATGTCAAGAGCTTAGTGATCACTTTAGTTGCTGCATAAAGAGCTTAAAGAAAAATACAAGTGGGAGTACTTGTGGTTGCTGTGAATCCAAGAAAGAAGTAATCCGTGAACTCGGAACTGTCACGTGGTCGTGGTAGTAAATTTCCTACTCGAAGTAGCAATAAGATATTAGTAGTCTAAATCGCTATTATGTAAATTTCAATTCTTTTATAGTGGATTTGTTTTACCTTGCAAATAGTTAGGTTAAATCTTCCCCAGGTTTTTTACCGGTTTGGTTTTCCTGGATTATCATATTGTTGTGTTATTTGTTTTCCGCACTATTCAATGATATGATTTATATGTGTTAACCTAGTTCTGCATAATTTATCTAAAGTTAATCACTTGACTAAATAATTAGGTTAACCTATTTGTGTTTAAAGGGTCTAAAAATGTTCAATAGCAATTCGAGGACTAATGGGAAATATTTTATAATTCTATACTTGTGCTATGACGAAATTAGTGAAATATAAAAGAAAAAGCAGTTAGGGCGGTTGAAAGAATTGAGTTTCAAGTTTGGACCCATATGGCTTGAAAGGCTACGTACAAGTTGACAAAACCAACTATAAAAAGGCATTGAGGTCCAAACCCCTGAGAAGAAAAAAAAAAAAGTGAAAGAAATCCAAACCCTCTGTTTCTGTTTCTGCTACTGTTTCTTGCTCCTGCGCTTACACCATGAATAATCTCTCCCCAATACCCTCGCCCTCATTCCCAATTCTACTAATTGTCATGATAGTGCTTATGCTAGTCAGTATCTTTGTCGCTGTCGTCTTTCTCCTCTGTTGGTTTTGGAACTACCCTCATGGACTAAGGCGAGTACACCCAAATGCTGGAAATGTACCTGACAATTGACAACATACCAGCTGATCATGATTACATTCACATACCTTTTTGCCGTCAGCCTATCGCCCTTCTTATGCTAGTCAGTATCTTTGTCGCTGTCGTCTTTCTCCTCTGTTGGTTTTGGAACTACCCTCATGGACTAAGGCGAGTACACCCAAATGCTGGAAATGTACCTGACAATTGACAACATACCAGCTGATCATGATTACATTCACATACCTTTTTGCCGTCAGCCTATCGCCCTTCCAGAGGTCCAAGATTCAATCTTTAATTTGTTCCATCATTCATTCTTGATCTTGATCATCATCATTTCGTTTTTCAGTATGTGAATCTGTTTGTATATCATGATTTTGTAGGATAGCTAGATAGCTAGGTGCAATCAAATTAATGACTTGATTTCTTGTAACTACATGGAAAAAAAACACATTTCAATCCATAAGAGCATCGGATTCTTTTTCCATGTCTTTATGAGAAATTGTTTCTGATTCAACTGTTTCTGTAAGCTTGTTTCGATGCTGTTGCGTTCTTACTGAAATTGGATTGATTACACTTGGAAATCTCAGTGTTGAAGAATTATATTCATCCCATTAGTTTTTCTTTATCTTGTATATATATGCATGGGCTTTACAATGATTTCTTGAATATCTTGATTATTGGGTTGAATGTAGCTAGTCATCATAAACAATGCGGCTCTGGGTGGTTATTTTTTTCTTTATTAATGTTATTGCGAATGCAAATGGCCATTGATCATGGCAATTTAGGTGAGCTCCAGCCGTGAATGAGGGTGATTTGGTTTTGGATGTAAAGCTTTTCGGCCACTGTGTGTGGTTTACGGGATTATCTCTGATCAAGATTTCATTCACATACCTTTTTGCCGTCAGCCTATCGCCCTTCCAGAGGTCCAAGATTCAATCTTTAATTTGTTCAATCATTCATTCTTGATCTTGATCATCATCATTTCGTTTTTCAGTATGCGAATCTGTTTGTATATCATGATTTTGTAGGATAGATAGCTAGCTAGGTGCAATCAAATTAATGGCTTGATTTCTTGTAACTACTTGGAAAAAAAAAACACCTTTAAATCCATAAGAGCATCGGATTCTTTTTCCACGGTCCTTTTTTTTTTTTCTTTTTTCTTTTTCTTTTTTAATGCTGCATGTTGAGTTCTTACTGAAATTGGATTGCTTACACTGAAGTCTACGCAGGCAAGTTAAATATAATGAATGAAGTTTTCCTTTGGAAATCGCAATGAAGTTTTCCCATTAGTATTTTTTTTTTCCTTTATGACTTTTTTTTAAATATTATTGGGTATATATACGATGATTTCTTAAATAAATTTTGTTGGATGGTTTCCAATCCCAAGCCCCCTGATGTAGTCCCCAAAAAAAAAAAAAAATAGCGAAAAAAAGAAGAAGCAAAATCATATACATTAAAATGTCTCCCGAAAGAACAACTTGTCAAACAGAGAGAAAAAAGTTCTTATCGTTCTTTTTTTATTTTTTGGCTTTTTGGAAATGAAATGGTGAACTATTAGATGTTTCCTTGATGTATAATGGTAAACGAAAGGATACTATGCTTAGTGTTGGTTTATGTACTGAACCCGGTTTTCCTTTTAATGTTAATCTAACCTGAATTATAATGTAAAAAAAGGTTTTTCTTGTTACCATCTACTCATAGACACCGATCGGCTCAAACCAAGCCATGCAAACCAGCGATGGTGATTTTAGATGTCGTACGTAGCTGTGAACAGCACAAAGGCTTGCACTATATGCAATGAAAAATCTCCTCCCAAAAAAGTGACCAACCACACTGATCGATAGTGTTTGATAATAAAAATAATGATAAAGAGAAATAGATGTAAATCTAGAATAAAATACGAAGATTTTTATCAGAAAACCCTATTTGTGTTTACAGTGTTTGTTGAAAATGAGGGATAAGCATGGCAAATCCTTAATTAGGACACTGATTGATTGAGATTTGCAAATATGTAGACCTTAGGACTTTTCCAGCCAAGGAGGGACACGAATTTGTGGCAGCTTGCCAACACTGCAAATTTCTTGTTTAGAATTTAATTAATGGAGGGCTGAAACTGCCAAACGCCTAAGACTCTCCTCTTCGGTAGTTTTTTTAATTCCATTATCTCTTCTCTCAAAGCAAATCAAAAGGAAAAATATATAATGAAACTTTGAATTTTAATATTGTGGTGTGCTCTTTTTTCTTGAAATATCATGTAGGATGGTCAATAGTGTTGTAGCTTAGAGACACTGTTTGTAATCTTTTATTAATTAGAATAAAAAGATTTCAAATCATTCATTCTCTATTATGTTAACTAGAAATTATCAAATAAATAAATAAATAAATAAATAATATATATATATATATATATATATGGTGAGATCTCTTTAAAGGTCAAAATGAAGTCTATATATAGACTACAAAGCAATTTCAACAATTTTCTTTAATCAGGATTTATAGCCAAATTCTACATGGAGGCATAGAGGTATGCATTGGTTGGTTGGATTGGGTTTGAGGTATTTCACAACCCTATCCAACTTTTTTTTGGTTGAAAACCTTCAACCAAAACCCAACCCATGTGGATTGAGTTGGTTTTGTTTAACTTATTGGGTTGTGGCCATTTTGTCAAGGCTAGTAAGAAAATGAAGCTTATATTATTCAATAAATGATTTCAAATTTAACAATTGGATGTAATAATATAGTTTTTTTAAAAAAATTAAATCTCAAATCCTACTATATATAAAAAATAAATAAATAAATAAAGGGCTCAAGTAAACCAAATAAAAAATTTAAAATAAGACTACAAATCCATAATATATCAAATAAACAAACTTATAATAAAATTTCTCCAATTGGCTGGCTAGCTTTAAGCTAGCAAAATTGCCTAATAGTTACAATAACTCATTATACTAAAAGCATTCACAATGAACTTAGCAAAAAACAAAAAATATTCTAGAAGGTCATTTGTCAATTTTAGCTACCTATATTTTTAAATATATATCACAAAAAACTCTATTACTCCTAACACCTCCTGAATTTCCTCTTTCATATCCTCAAAAGTTGATTTATTGAAAAAGAGGGAAGTTTTGCTTCTATTATATTAACTTGTTGACCTAAAATTCTTTTATAAGTTTCCAAAATATTCAACACCCTTTGGCAATCATTTGTATTAGCCATGCAAAAGAAAATACTGTCATTTGTAAGAATTAAAGTAGATGTGTTAATATGAGACTTCTCTTGCTCAAAGAAAAACCCCTTTATAGAACCATCTCTATCAGCCCGTGAGATAAGACTAAGGAGACTTTCATTACTCAACAAAAAAAGAAAGGGTGAGAGTGGTTCACCTCAATGAATATCTCTAAACGAATAAATCAAAACCCTTTAGTTCTCCATTGACAACAATGGAGTATGATACAGATTTCACACATAGCATCATAAGATTGATCCACCTATCATTAAAACTAATCTCTGGATTATCACTTCCAAAAGAGTCCACTCAGTTCTATCATAAGTTTTACTCATGTAAAGTTTGAGAGCCATAAACTTTGAATTACCTAATTTGTGGTTATTCATGCTATGTAGAATTTTGAAAGCAGTAAGGATATTATTATACAAGATCAAATGGCTTTTTTTTAAAAGGCACTTTGGGGTTTTGTAATAATGACTGGCAAACTAATTGGGTGATTTTTTTTTTTTTTTTTAAATTTAAAAGAAAGAGTATTTTGTTGTTTCTTAGCATATTCGAGGACTAATGTGAATATTTTCTAATTCTATACTTGTGCTATGACATGGAATTCCTATCAAGAATAAGTGAAAAACAATACAACTGTGATTATTTATTTCTGAAATATAAAAGAAAAAGCAGTTTGGCGGTTGAAAGAACTGAGTTTCGAGTCTGGACCCATAGTTTGAAAGGCTACGTACAATAAGTTGACAAAACCAAATATAAAAGGCATTGAGGTCCAAACCCCTGAGAAGAAAAACAAAAAGCGAAAGAAATCTAAACCCCCCGCCTCTGTCTCTGTTTCTGTTTCTGTTTCTTGCTCCTGCGCTTTCACCATGATTCCCTCCCCAATACCCTCTCACTCGCACTCAACCCCATTTGTAGTAAGGGTCCTAGTAGTGGTTATGCTAGTCTGTTTCGGTGTCGTTGCTGTCGTTACTGCCGTCGTTTTCTTCTGTTGGATTTGTAATTGGTATCCTAAGAAACCGCGAGTATGGCCGGAACTGGAAATGCAACCAAATTAGTGTACGTGACAATTGACAACATACCAGCTGATGATTTCATTCATACCCTCTTTGCCGTCAGCCTATATGTTGCCCTTCCAGAGGTCCAAGATTCAATCTTTGTTCCATCATTCCTCATGCATCTTGCTTATCATCATTTCGTTTTTCAGTATGTGAGTTCTGTTTGTATATCATGATTTGTAAGAGCATCGGATTCTTTTTTCCACTTCTTTATGAGAAATTGTTTCTGATTCAACCGTTTCTGGAAGCTTGTTTGATGCTGTTGAGTTCTTACTGAAATTGGATTGATTACACTTGGAAATCTCAATGTTGAAGAATTATATTCATCCCATTAGTTTTTCTTTATCGTGTGTATAGGATAGATAGATAGCTAGATAGGTAGTAGGTACAACATATTAATGGCTTGATTTCTTGTAACTACATTTAAATCCATAAGAGCATCGGATTCTTTTTCCACTTCTTTATGAGAAATTGTTTCTGATTCAACTGTTTCTGTAAGCGTGTTTGATGCTGTTGAGTTCTTACTGAAATTGGATTGATTACACTTGGAAATCTCAATGAATGAAGTTTTTCTTTATCGTGTATATAGGCATGTGCTTTACATTCTTGAAAATCTTGATTATTGGGTTGAATGTAGCTAGTCACCATAAATTATTTCTTTGTTAATGTTATTGATCATGGCAATTTAGGTGAGCTCCAGCCGTGAGCCAGGGTGGTTTGGTTTTGGATGTAAGGCCTTTCAGCCACACTCTGGTCTACGGGATTATCTCTGGTGAGGTATTTTAGTTTTAGGTGGGATTTGGAAACCCAAACAAGAATTTTTTTATACCGTAATTTAAAATTCCATAATGTGACCAAATCCCGCCTTAAAATTCTTTATACAAACACACGTTTAATGAATTGCTTCATTTCAGCAAAAAAAAAAATCATATACCAAAGGTTTTACTTGGTCTATACATTGAAATTGAAGAAAACATTTACAATTTCTTTCAATTAGTTGCTTGTCAGCAATAATATATAACACGCCCTTCAATCCGTGAGATGCCGCATCCAAATTCAGCAAAACAACTCTGAAACTTTGGAAGGAGGTTTCATATATAGGCAGCTATTCAAAGTCTGGACTGTGGTTTATTAATTTGGTTAGTTAATTTGACCGGGATGCATGGAGTTACATATTTATACAAGAGTGAGAGATAAACGTTAAAACATCTCGAAAAAGAAAAAGCAACTTGTAAAACAGCTAGATAATTAAGTATTTGTCAAAGATAACGCATAAAGGTCAAGTCCAATTGAGATTGATCTGCATAAACTTTTGGTCGTATATACTGATGAAAGTTCCTTATGCTACAAGTCGTTTATTAATTGAGGACTTCTTGTAATTATGTAATTAATAGCACTGAGTAGTGTACAGCCACGTGTGGACAGGTTGTTAGAAATTCTGTTAAATAAGATCAGTTTCCTTTTCTGTTACAATTACACACAAGAGAGAACTCTCTTTCTCTCCAAACACATTTTGTTCATTGTTTGTGTGATTGAATTTCAACTGTATTTAAAGAAATGTGGTTAACTTCTCTAAGTTTTATCGGTCTTGAGATATCTCCTCCCATTCCTACCAAAATGCATGGACCGCTAAATTAATGTGTGTTTGCATTTCTGCTGCGTGACTTTGCCTAACTTCTCTAACTTTTATCGGTCTTCAGACTTAATTTGAGAAGCTAGATGTGAGCTAGTTGTTTATGCATGGTGACCGGTGATGTAGAACTTAATTACCCTACCCAATAGCAATAGGTACCTTCGGGGAATGAATAATTTAATTATGGTGTGGGGTTGTGAGCAAGGAAAAGGTGACGTTGGCATACATACGGACAACAATGAAGGTCTGGTGGCTACGACGGCAACGATGACCAAGAAATAATGGATGTTAAGACGACACAACATGTGAACTCAATGTAAAGGAAAAATGAATTGAGATAAGGAATGTTGGGTTAATAACAAGGAGCACAATATGTCTTTTTCCATAACAGCAGTGATTGCAGACCTATGTATTAAAAAAAACCTATGTATATTTTCCATTGCATTTCATTTGCTACAACTTTATTTTCTCATTATTAAGTACCAAGTTTAGTTGGTGTGTGGAGATGTTGTGATAGAAATCTAGTGCCTAACCAAATCACATTAAATTATAACATACAATATTTAATTGACACATAAGTTTTTAAGGCTTATTTTTTAATAAATTTGCAGTGATTGTATCACTTGTCCATGTACATTGTACACTTACCCAAAAAAAATTAATTATGGTAACTGCAAAATTTTTTAAGATTTTGTTTCTATTAAAACTGCTAAAAAAGCAAATAATGTCCTTCTTGAATATTACAATTAACATATAAAAATATGTAATTTAAACCACTCCCTATCAAATGTAATTTAAGCCACTCCCCATTTGGGCCGATAGATATGATTAGGTTGGTGTTAATTGTGCAATGAATAATAGCATATTTGCGTGTGGTAGATTTGAATTTTTAACATTTGTTATCTACTTTATAATGATTATTTTTTATCATTATACCAAGTATTTATACTATAAATATAATTATATTAACTAAAACATATATTTGACATAAAGCCACTTGTAATTTAAAAAATGATGACACAAAGTTGGAAATTATATGCCATGTGTTAGTATGGTAATAACGTCATATGTGTCTTGGCAAAATATACCATATCAAATGTCCATTGCATAGAAGATTTGAAGACACTTGTCCATCACATTGAAGAATTGAAGACACTTGTTTAGAAGATCGAAGGCTTGAATCTCTCTTTTTTTTTTTTTTTTTTTTTGATCGAAGGCTTGAAAACATCTATCACTTGTTGATACCTATATTTTCTAGAGTCCCACACAAAGTAAGCCCAATTATCTTGGGCCTACTACTTTTAATGTACTTTATTTCAATTCTTGGAACTGTCCAAGCCCATGTAATATTAATGGAAAATTTGGAGGATGGTGGTATATAGAGTAAATAGTGGGTCTATTTTGAGCTTGCTCATGGACTCATAAAGTCCATGAGCAAGCCTATCTGCTGGCCTCAAACACCAAAAAATATATGATAGATTAATTTGTTGTATTTGGCCAAAATTTTGGCCTAATTGCCTCCACCATAGAAAAAACAATTTGACATCATCTAATGTTGATTGGTCAAATCAATTAAATTTAGCAGGTTTTTAGTCAAAATATAACCCAAAATCAATACAAAACTAGATTGTTGTAATACCTAAACCCATTATAAAACCTTGTCACTAATCCATACATTAATCAAGCTTCACTTACCTCACCAACCACATCCATACCTATTGCATGAGCTAAAACTTCTGACTATAATAAGAATTCAATAAATTCTTTAAAGGTTTCCTGTGTGAGTGGTAGCCCCAAAGATAGAGCATGCACAATCAAAATAAGCTCAAGCATAAAGGGTGCAAAATAAAAATAAATACAAAGATAAAGGGTGTAAACTCAAAACAAATACAAACGTAGAAAGTGTAATTAAGGGTGCCAATTTGGCTGTTAATAGAAAGCCAAATTGTTGGTTTTGGGAACTTAACCCTGATTATGTTGATCTACTAGCTTATGTCTATCATAGAGTACAGCAACAAGTGCCGGAACTGGAAATGCTACAAATTGGTGGTGAAGTTGATCCTCAAGTACGTGACAACTGCAAACATACCAGGATGGTTTCATTCATACCTTCCAGAGGTCCAAGATTGAATCTTTGTTCCATCAATAATTATTGATCTTGACCGTCATCATTTCGTTTTTCAGTATGTGAATCTGTTTGTAGATCATGATTTGTAGGGTAGCTAGCTAGCTAGGTACAACAAATTAATGGCTTGATTTCTTGCAACTACATGGAAAAAAAAAACATTTGAATCAACTTCTTTATGAGAAATTTTTTTGATTCAAATGTTTCTGGAAGCTTATTTGATGCTGTTGAGTTCTTGCTGAAATTGGATTGATTACACCTGGAAATCTCAATGAATGAGGTTTTCATTTGGAAATCTCAATGTTGAAGAATTATTTGATGCAAGGCTTTTCTGCTACTGTGTGTGGTCTATGACATTCTTAAAAAAAATAAATAATAAATAAAAAAGCAAAATCATATACATTAAAATATCTCCCGAAAGAGCAACTTGTCAAACAGAGAGACAGAATGTGCTTATTGTTTTTTTTTTTTTTTTTTTTTTGGAGTAGTATAAAATTGATTAATGGAAATGAAATGGTGAACTATTTGATGTTTCCTTGGTGTATAATTTGTCATGAAAGGGAGTGAATGAAATGGTGAACTGTTGGATGTTTCCTTGGTTTATTTACTGAACACGGTTTTCCTCTTAATGTTAATCTAACCTGAATTATATATAATGTAAAAAAGGTTTTTCTTGTTACCATCTCTACTCATAGACACCGATCAAACTGGCTCAACCAAGCCATGCACACCAGCAATGGAGCAATGGTGATTTTAGGTGGCGTCGCTGTCAGCCACCGTAAAGTATATGAAGGATTTCTATAGGAAATGCTATGAGCAGCACAAAGGCTTGCTCTAAATGCAATGAAAAACTCCTCCCAAAAAAGTGACCAACCACACTGATCGATAGTACTGTTTGATAATTAAAAAAAATAGATGTAAATCTAGAATAAAATACGAAGAAAAATAGACCTTATTAAGTAGGACTTTTCCAACCATAGAGGGACATGAATTTGTGGCAGCCTGCCAGTACTGCATATTTCTTAACTGTTTAGACTTCAGTTAATAAAGGGCTGAAATCGCCAAACGCCAAAGAGATTTTCCTCTTCAGTAGTTTTGTAGTTCCATCATCTCTTCTCTCAAAACAAATCAAAAGGAAAAATATATAATGAAATTTTAAATTTTAATATTGTGGTGTGGCCTTTTGGCTTGAAATATCATATAGGAAAGTCAATAGTTTTGTAGTTTAAAGAGACCGTTCGTATTCGTTTATTAATTAGAAGAAACAGATTTCAAATCATTCATTCTCTATTGTGGTAACTATAAATTATCAAAAAAATAAATATAATATATAAATATGGTGAGATCTCTTAAAGGCGAAAATGAAGTCTATAGACTACAAAGCATTTTTCAACAATTTTCATTAATCAGGTTTTATCGCCAAATTTTATGTAGAGGCATAAAGGTGTGCATTCGTTGGTTGGATTGGATTTGAGGTATTTCACAACCTTGTCCAACCTTTTTCAGTTGAGAAATCTTCAAGCAAAACCCAATCCATGTGAATTGAGTTGGTTTTGTTTAACTTATTGGTTTGTGGCCATTTTCGTCAAGTCTAATAAGAAAATTGAGCTTATACTGTTCAATAAATGATTACATATTACACAGTTGGATGTAATATTATAGTTTTTTTTTTTTAATTAAATCTCAAATCCTATAAAAAAAAGTTTCAAAAAAATTCAAATAACAAATTTAAAATAAGACTACAAATCTATAATATATCAAATAAACAAACTTATAATAAATCTATATTTTGTAAAATTATTAATAGCGTGAGTTGGGTTGGATTAGTTGAATGAAAAAATTTTCTCAAAAAAAAAAAAAAAAGGATTAATTCACCTACGTACTCACAATAAAACCAACCCAAAAAATCAAGTTCGGATTGTGGGTAATGCACACTCTTAATTCTATCTAGTTCACCTCTTAAATATTTCTCCAACAAGCTAGCTAGCTTTGAGCTAGCTAAATTGCCTAATAGTTACAATAATTCATTATACTAAGGGCATTCACAATGAATTTAGTAAAAAATTTCTAGAAGGTTATTTGTCAATTTTAGCTACCTATCGTTTTGAATACACATCTCAAAAAACTCTTAATTTAAATATATATATATATATATATATATCTATGACTCCCAAGTTCCCAACACCTTCTGAATTTCCTCCTTCATATCCTTAGAAGTAGATTTATTGAAAAAGAGGGAAATTTTTCTTCTATTCCATTAACTTGTTGTCTTAAAATTCTATCATAAGTTCCAAAATATTCAGAACCTTTTGGCAATCATTTCTATTAATCATGCAAAAGAGAAAAGTGTCATTTGCAAAAAGCAGATTTGTAATTAATATGGGATTTCTCTTGCTCAAAGAAAAACCCTCTTATAGAACCATCTCTATCAGCCTGTGAGATAAGACTAAGGAGACCTTCATTACACAATAAAAATAAATAAATAAAAAAAAAGGGTGAGAGTGAGTCTCCTTGGTGAATACCCCAAACGAATAAACCAAAGCCCTTAGGTTTCCTATTAACAAGAATGGAGTATGGTACAAATTTTATACATAGCATCATAAGATTGATCCACCTCTCGCTAAAACTAACTTCCGCATTATCACTTCCAAAAAGTTTACTCTACTCTATCACAGGCTTTACTCGTGTAAAGTTTGAGGGCCATAAATCCTGACTTACTTGTGATTATTCTTTCTATATAGAGTTTCGAAAGCAACAAAGGTATTATTATATGAGATCAAATAGTTTTTTGTAAGGCACTTTGGTGTTTTGTAATAATTGATTTCATTTATTTTTTTTAAAAGAGTATTTTAATTTGTCGTTTCTTAGCTTNTAATAGTTCTTATACAATCGTTTCTTCCAATATTTGAGTAAATTGTCTGCGTCATTAATATGATATCATTGTTAAGTTTGCATATGTTATATTAACTACAAGTCAGTCATTTGCAATAATAGTGAATTTCATAACATGTACAACGAAGACAGAAAATGAAAGAACAATTCCATTGATTAAAATGAAAATACATTACAATCCCTTACATAAAAAAAAATAAAAAAAAAAAACAATAATAAAAAAACACTAATTCAAGTACGAAATAAAACTTTTTTAGACATCTAAGTCTTCGTCTGAGGAGCCAAAGAGTCAACTGTCTGGTTAGGCTGAGCAGTGGCAACATCTGGGGCTTGATCTTTACTTTCTTCTTGAACCTCCTCGGATTGCTTACCCATCCCACCAACTTGACCAAACTCCTTGGGTGCTTCAGTAGGATCAGGAAGGGTCTGGTCGACTATAGGCTGCTCCGAATCTTCTGGGAATTCGCAAATGTCAGGGTGATAGTAAACAACCACATGCAGCCTCAAGTTGGACTCTGGAGGGACCCTAGCAACATCGAGGGCTTTATCCCAAGTTACTTCACAGTACTCTCTGCAGACCTTTGCGAACTCCTCAATAAGTCTGATTGGGTCTCCTCCACCCCAAGCTTATATACTGCCTGTCTCTCAGCCTCCACTGCTTCCTTAGCCAACAGGGCATTCTTCTCGGCCAATTGAGCAGCTTCCTTGGCCTTCTGAAGCTCAGCTCGAAGACCTTGCACTAGCTCCCTCTCTGTCTCCAGATTGGTCTCATGCATGCATATCTGGCTGCGCTGGTCTTCGGCCTGCTTTGTAACATTCTTCAAGCTAGCATTAAGGTTATTCCTATCCTTTGTCACCTCTTTTAGCTGCTCAGACAACTGAGAGTAATCTTCCTTCATATTGCCCAGAGACTTTTCAACCTCAAACCGAGTGTGGGCCTCGGCCTGGGCTTCATTGTAAGTCCTCTTATTCCACTCTTCAGCCACATAAACTTGCTGGGTAATCTACATAGTAGAATGAAGAATTTCAACACAAAACAAAGAAAAAGGAACAAATAAAAAAGATTAATATTTTAACTGAAGAAGTGGATTGATTCACTTACCATGGCTAAATCCCTTTTGAGGGATAAGAAGAGTTCATATTGGCTGAAGCGCTTGTAAGACTCTATGTCCTTCAGAAGGAGAAATGGTTGCTCCAGGGCTTCGACAACTAAACCTGCCCTCCTCCCGTGATAATTTCTGAAGGATGTATACCAGGGGATAGGGGCATCGTCTAGTTCCAGCTTAGGGGACTAGGTGCGCGGTCCTCGGCGTACCTCAGCAACAAAAGGGTCATCTCGGCTATCAGTAGACGAAGCCCTCTTGCTTCGTTGGTCCTTTATTACTTTCTGTTGTTTGGATCCTTTTTGAGGTGCCACCTCCCTTTCTTCATTATCTGCGAAGGGTCTTTTCTTCTTTAGATCTAGCAGTTGCTTTAAGCCGAGATCAAAAGGAACCTGAGGGGGTGGTGGAGGAAGACTGACAACTGGTTGAGACGTACTAGTCTCTTTAGCCCCAGCTTTTTTATTTCTATTTTTCATCAAGTCCTTGAGACTTGCCATGTCTTCCTCTTCTAAAGAATCGTCTAGAAGAGTAGTTATCAGAATAGGAGGGAGAGCACTGGATTTCCTGTCAATCTCCTCCTCAGCGTCAGAAACCTGAACAACCTGAGCCCCTCCTGAAGCTTCTTCTTCAAACTTGAACTAATCGATCTGTTTCTCAAGCGAAGAGGTCGAAGAAGCAACTCTTTCTCTTTCTGCAGCTGCTTCTAGAGGAACCTGTTGAACCAGTTGAATGAGCTGTGGTATACCCTGTGGGTTTAGATGTGGTATGGGAGGAAGATCGAATGGTGATAAAAAATTTGGCTGAGAGACATCTATCCGATTTAACCGATAATCTCCCTGCCTTATAGCGTTACCGACCGACTGAAAATCTTTCGACTTCGGATCGTAGCCGAGAATAAGAGGAACAGCGTGGAGTTGTCCGTCCTCACTTACAAAAATTTCTAACCTTAATAGGTAGTTGAGCGTGGCAACGTTTATGAGGCTAAGCCGAGGAGTAACGTGTTCTCTATCTGTTACATCACAACAGAATTTAAGTATATTCAGAAACTTGAAAATATTGATACAAAGAAAATAAAAATTGTTAAAAAAAAAAACTAAGATCCTAAATCTCTTGTTAGGAGACCTAAATCTAAGATGTCCCACCTGCCTCTACTGGTTGGGTTGGGCAATGAAGACTGTCATGCCACACGCCCGAGACGATTAGATAATTGTCTTTTATCCCTTTGTTAGATTTGGGAAGGCAGGAGAGGAGCCTAACAATGTCGGATCAGGATTTAAGATAATATCACGTTCCCTTCTGGCTATGACACTCGTACATGTGTACCACGTCAAGCCAGGTGAGTCCCAAGCCTAAGTGACAGTTCAAATCCTCAATTGCTCCTAAGATTCTAAAGATGTTGGGCGCACACTGGTCAGGACTAAGCATATGGTTTCAGAGATAGTCTCTGGTAATGGGACCCATAGGGATAGTCATTCTCCCTTCTAGGAAGACGATGATGGGGATTATAACTTTGCCTACCCTTCGATCTGTTAGTAGTCCTTCTAGAGGACAATATCTCAAACCCACATCTTGAGGTATGTGATATGTTGCCCTAAATTCCTCCATCTGGGCGAGGCTATCCACCATATACTTGAATCTACCCATCTCAGTTAAATAAAAAAGGAGAAACACTAAATGCAGTGACTAGGGAGTGAATATTCGAAGGCGAAAAAGCTAGCCGAAGAGAAAATGAAGGGTTTGAGGAGATTAAAACTTACACGAATAGGATTGTGGAGTGATCCCTAAATCCTTAGAAGGATTTGCGCGAATTTTTACAGAAATGAAATGTGTGATTCGAAGAAGACGAGCTTGAACGTTTAGGTTCGCTGGAGAGTAAGAAATCGCAAAGTAAAAGAAAGAGAGTCTTCTTTGAGGCTTTATATAGGGGCCAAAAAGTGGGTGGGAGTTATCCCACCCAGATTCTAAGGAAAAACATCATCCATAGGATCGATGATCCACCGTTGGATGCAAGAGACAGAACGCCGCCTGGAGTAATTAATACCACTTCGTAAATACCGCAACAGCAGCGGCAATAATGAAGCACCCAGGTTTATGCTCACACACGTGCAAACTCAGGTATTCTTCGTGTTTTTATCTTTTATTTTCCGTAACAAATCAAAATTTTATTTTTTCTCCTCGGATGCAAGGGAAAAACTAAAATTTGGGGGGCTATTGTGAGGGTAAAAGCCCAAAATTATGTATTGGGCCTAAGGCCCTATTGGAGGACTAGAGTATGTCCGAAGAGGAGAAAATGATTGAGGAGGAACCCAGGTGGAAAAAATATACCTGGAAATGAACGAAGAGTACAGTCCGAAGAGAGCGTCAGTAGTCCGAAAAGTGTGACCTCCTCCGATATGGAGAGTCTCGGTCAAGCAAGCACCTAGGAGGTTCAAGTGGCCTTCCTGACGGTTCCAATAATAAGGATAAACTTCAGGCATGTATGGAGATGATACGAACGGATAAATATCTAGGGGAAAAGCTGCTACCACCACATTAAATGCACTACAGCAACCTTTCTGGCCACATTAATGTGGAGAAGACCCCTGAACAGTGCACTCTTAACCACCACCACCACTCACAGAGAACCAAAAAAGAGGCCTAATGAGATATATACTCAAGTAGATGCTCAGATGACTAACAAGTGTACAATCAAGATAACCTGAAAGACACTATATAATGTAAAAGATCTCCCATAAGAAGGAAAAAAAAAAAAAATAGAGAGGGGAAAAGAAGAGAAACTGTAGTATTAAAGATTGTTAGAGTTCAAAAACAAGATTCTAATTTATAAATTATCTCCTCGGATGTCTATTTAATCAGGCTTTATGAGTGTTTTTATGTTTATTTATTTTTGAATCTCATGCTAGCCGTTGTTTAATTCCTATCCAGCCCAGCACTTTCACCCACTCTCTACAAATTCATTGTGTTGGGTTCATTGGGCTCAGACTCCAGATCTTTTGGGCTTGGGTTACAAATCTTGACCCTACAATATATATAGAAATATACATTCCACTTACAATGTAAATTTATATTTTAAATACATAAAAATTGGTAAATGTTGTGCACATTTGCAAAATTTGTACATTTTTTTTTTTGCAAATGTATATAATATTTGCTATTTTTTGTGTATATACAATGTAAACTTACATTACAAGTAGAAAGTAAACATATAAAGATCATTTAAAAAAAAAAAAAAAAGCTCAAACCAAGTTGGTAAACTTGAAGGAAAAAAAAAATGAGGAAAAAGGCAATTCACTAAACCAAAAATACTTTTCATAACACTATTCATGAACATATTCGCTCTTTTTATATATAAAAAATAAAAAGTGCACAAATCGATGACTGAAAAAAATAAATAAATAAAAGCGATGAATAGTACATATTGAACAAACCAAAAGTACTGTAACTTTTACAAATTCACCCAACAAGTGTCACAACATTTTCGCAAAACATTTACTTTCAGTTGTGGTTGATCACAGTTTCATATTTTATTATTTTATTTTGACTTATAAGAAATTGACACCTCAATAATTGTGAAAATATTGTAAAATTTGTTGTGACAGTATAATAATATATATGCGGGTTCTTATAAATATTTAAAAGAAAAAAAAGTATAAACGAAAGACTAAAAAAAAAAAAAAAATGATGTAGCTATTGTAGCGACAGTGCCACTTGAACAAACCAAAGTGGCACTATAGCAACTGTTCAAAAATTAGGAAAAAAAATAGCTCACTGCCTGCACTAAAAGGGCATTGTAGAGGCATTGCCTCTTTTTATATGGTAGTAGAAAAAAGAGCACAAATCAATGACTTGAAAAAAAAAAAAAAAAAAAATTTGAACAAACTAGAAATACTGTAGCTTTTACATATTCACCTAACAAGTGTCACAATATTTTCACAAAACATTTATTTTCAGTTGTGGTTGGTCAGAGTTTCATATTTTATTATTTTATTTTGACTTATAAAAAATTGACACCTCAATAATTCTAAAAATATTGTGAAATTTAGCTATATATATATATATATAAGGGAAAAAAAAAGGTACAAACGAAGAAAAAAAAAAAAAAAAACCAAAGTGGCACTATAGAGGCATTGTCTCTTTTTATATTGTTAATAGATTTTCTTATAACAATTGTTTCTAAAAAGAAAATTGTACTTATCACAATTAATCGGGTTGGATAGTGCAGTCCAGGTTTCACTTATGTACTTATCATTATGTGATCAGTTTTTACTATAATTAATAAAAATAAATAGAGAAGAACAAGAACAAGAATCATATAATCTTTAAACTGTAATCATGAGAACAATCCTGTCTTTAAACTTATTGCTTAAAATACAAGAAATGTTATATCCACAATATTTTCATAATAAATTCTACATAATAAACTGTTATTGGCAGATAAGTAAAAAATTAATATCAGGAGTAAAACCAAATTAAAATCAATAATAACTTGCCAACTTCGTTTACCATGAAGTTGTTGTGGACACATTTTTGTTATGTATAGTTCCACCACATGGGCTAATGGCTCAGCGGTAAATCAGCCCAGAGGAGCTGATGTGTTACAGGAAATCCTTCGCATTCCTTGCCCCCAAATCCGATCAATTCTTAGGTAGGCCCGAAGTAGTGTTTTGGACTCACAAAAGGTTGGCCCCATGGTGCTGCTCCAGGGCTACCTATGTATTTTCGCCCAAATCTAGTTTCGCTAGGGCCAATTGGATAGATTTGTCAGACCTATAATTGAGTATAGAATAGATCATCCAGCAGCATACTGATATATTTGTACTTAACATCAACCTTTCTCCAGAATCACACGTTCTGAACATGGAACCGTGTAAATTTGGTCATTCAAGTCTGCTGGTCGGATTGACAATTTGGACATTTGTGCCACCGTAATAAACGCAAAATATCAGTGCAGAATTTTGTATGCAGCAATAATTAAGTCTATGGTCCACAAAGGCACAAGCTCGAATGCCTAAACAACAAAAGCAAATGTAGCTGGAAAGCATTTTCATCTTTTAAGGCTCCCCCTCTCTACCAAAATGCACCCCATCATGAAACTTTCATTTCAAGCTATCAAGCTAATCCAAACTTCGAATATATGTAGACTCTAAATAGTGATAGCTACCTCATCTTAGTGCACAGGCTGAAATTAATTACTCAAAATTGTAGTTGGTCTGGAAAATCCTTCTTATCCGTGTAGCTATATAGTGACATTACAGTTTACACTCATATACAGACTTGAATTACAAAATTTCAATAGACAAGATAGACCTATGTGAAAGAAACAGAGTGATATTTGAAATCAGAAAAAGAACCGTGGCCAATATTCACAGAATGCAAATTCCTACCCGGTGAGGCACATTTAGTCCTCAAATCTTTTAAGCCAGTGAATCCCGAGAAGCTAAGAGTTGCGTTTGGAAGCTTTTAAACGTGAGCGTGGTCCTTTAGTCCTTGCTTCAAGAAGCTTTGCCTTCAAAGTATTCTCCTTTAAGCCTGGAGGCAATTTTGAAGATGACTCGGAGACATCAAGATCTGGGGATATTACTTTTGACATCCATTGTCGCACTGGACTTGCCTGGTTCCTCCATCCAGAGTTACTGCAGCATGCCTCACCAAAATTACTATCAGGATTTATGTTCACACCATCTGACAATGAGAATTGACTCCTTATTAGGCTATCGACCATGTAGCTTGAATTCGACCCATGGATTTCATTATGTTTACTCCTGTTTTGGTAACTGCTGTCTTCATTGGCTTCACATTGTCCAGGCATTTGGAATGTGCTTATATCAATGGGCTTCCCCTCTGTAGTTTTACCCTGTTCAGTTTCCACTACCTGGGACTTCTTATTTCCATTACATGACATAGCCCGAGACATCTGTTCTTCAAACTTAACTTGCAAGTTTGAGGGAGTACGACTTTTTACTCGTTCTTGAGAGACAAGTTTTTTTTTCATGTCATTTGATTTCACTGCTTCATCAATATGATTGTCTAGAGCTTCATCCACGTGTGATTTGAAGTCATTGTTGCTGGGTTTTTTCAGCTCAAAACAATGTGAATCACTGCCTACAGAATCTTCTTCATCCCCCATGTCCTGAGGTGCACTCAGAGCCTCATTCAAAGGGACAGATTCAAGTGACTTGCGCCGATCCCTCAGCAATTGATTATCTGTATTCTTAGAGTTATCCATGCGTTTAGTTTGAAGGAAGGTTTCTATTTCAAGGCTTAACTTGTCCACCATTGAGTTCTTTCCTGCAAAACCACACTGAGCTTCTTCTAACTGCATCTGCATCCGTTCATCAAGCCATGATTCAGATATATGGAGAATCAAACGATCACGGTCAGCCCCTCCAGCCCAATCCTTGTCAGATTTCTGTTTCAAAGCATGTACCTCTTGTTCATAGTCTTTAATTCCCCCAGCAAACTCATCACAGAGGTCTTCTAACAATATCCTTGATTTTCTCTCACTTTCCAGCTCTTTCAGAGCATTAGAAAGAGAAGATTTCACCTCAGAAAAATCTCGAGCTAACTTTCTGTGTAGGCTCTCTGATCTTTTCCTTAACTTCCTCTCATCTTCTAGCTCATCTCTCACAGATTGAACAGCAGCATGGATCCGTTCCTGTTCCTTACTCTTCCGAACAAGTTTATCTTCTGCCATTTGCTTCATCAAATCATCCATCTCATGTCGACCAGCTTGCCTATCTCGTAGCAACTCTTTGATCTTGAGCCGGGATTGGTCTAGCTCCATTTTCAATGCTTTTATCATTGATATATTGGAGGCATGCTGTTCTTCCAGGCTCCATATCCGATTTAATACTTTGAGCAGTTCTGTAGATGTTTTAAGATTATAATTTGATCCACCTATCCTTCCCTTAAAATCCAAAGAACTAGTAGGAGTGACTGCAGGATTATAATGTGCCACCTGCAAAAGAAAGGCATGAGAGAACATACACAAAAGAAAATGAAGAGGACTGATTTGGAAGGTTAAGGTATGATGGTGCACTAAAGGATAAATTTAATGATACCAAGACTGAAACTCAATGAGAGAGCACATGCTGTGCACACTATAATTAGTTTATATGTCTTCGAAGTCAACTTTAAGCAGAGAAGATTGACGGATCTTCATAATAAATTTAGAATACTCCAAAATTATAATTAAAAATTGGTTTAATATTTCAAGGACAATTTAATTGCTCCATAGTCTTTCACATTGTATTCAAAGATTGAGTTCTCGAATCTTTCATATTCCGTATTCTTTATAGTAACATCTCCAGAAGCAAGACCAATATTCAAAGTACAAAAAAAAAAAAAAAAAAAAAAAAAAAAAAAAAAAAATCCATTTGCTTCATCAAATCATCCATCTCATGTCGACCAGCTTGCCTATCTCGTAGCAACTCTTTGATCTTGAGCCGGGATTGGTCTAGCTCCATTTTCAATGCTTTTATCATTGATATATTGGAGGCATGCTGTTCTTCCAGGCTCCATATCCGATTTAATACTTTGAGCAGTTCTGTAGATGTTTTAAGATTATAATTTGATCCACCTATCCTTCCCTTAAAATCCAAAGAACTAGTAGGAGTGACTGCAGGATTATAATGTGCCACCTGCAAAAGAAAGGCATGAGAGAACATACACAAAAGAAAATGAAGAAGAGGACTGATTTGGAAGGTTAAGGTATGATGGTGCACTAAAGGATAAATTTAATGATACCAAGACCGAAGCTCAATGAGAGAGCACATGCTGTGCACACTATAATTAGTTTATATGTCTTCAAAGTCAACTTTAAGCAAAGAAAATTGACGGATCTTCATAATAAATTTAGAATACTCCAAAATTATAATTAAAAATTGGTTTAATATTTCAAGGACAATTTAATTGCTCCATAGTCTTTCACATTGTATTCAAAGATTGAGTTCTCAAATCTTTCATATTCCATATTCTTTATAGTAACATCTCCAGAAGCAAGACCAATATTCAAAGTACAAAAAAAAAAATTAAATAAATAAATAAAATAAAACTTTTAATGCAGTATCTCTCTTCTCCTTAAAATTGAAGCAGAAAGAGTATCCACCTAACAAATTATACGTAAAAAATAACATGATGCTTATGGCTTACCTCCATGGTTTAATCATTAAGTATAGGGGAAAAAGAAGAAGAAGAAGAAGAAGAGGAACAGATTCAAAACAATGCTATCAGAAAATCTTTAACAATTGCTTAACAAAAAGGGATTAGGAAAAAAAAAACAGTCATAAACACTCAATGGCAATGCTATTAGAATCAACCCTATAACCCAGGGAACAAAAAAAAAAAAAACTTTTCTTTCAACAAAACCCTAACAGGTTTCCAGACCAACTGGATGAACAAACAAATAAGTAGTAATAAATGAAAGAGCAAGCATTGCACAAGTGAAACATGCTTGAAATAAAAATAACAAGTATAACAACACGTGACATCTCATCAAACGATTTTGCCCAACACTGTAAGCTCCTTCTACTCTAAAAATCCACGAATCCCACTAACCATCAATAACTCGATACATTCAAAGCAAAGCAAAAAAACAAAACACCCATCAACATTACCTCAAAACAAACAGAACATCACTCATCCACACATGATCTTACCAAATGAAGCTATCAGGAAAAAAATTAAAAGGTAAAAATAAAAACTATAAAAGGAAGGTTTTTTTTTTTTAGAAAGTATTTTCAAAACAAATAGCATCACAAGCCAAAATTGGACATACCCAGAAAGTGAAACATGAAAAACAATCAAAACCCACATAAAAAAACCTCAAATCTAATAAATAAAAGAAGTAGAGAGAGAGAGAGAGAGAGAGAGTACCTGCTCAGGAGAACTAGGAGAATTATCAGCCAAAAAGTGAGAAAGGTCAAGACCCTTGTCCTTGCTGAGCTTATAATGGTGATGTGGGTGGCGGCGCAGCCTAGAGTCGGCACCACCTCCACCACCATTACTAACACCTCGGTGCATTTTAGAGAGTGGAAAGTAGTGCTGAAACTCCCAAAGTGCTGCAGCAAGTTTTCTAGCAGAAGGAGAAGGAAGAGAGTGAGAGAAAGGAAAGTAATCCTTATTATTAATTATGGTATCATGGGCAGCAAGGGTTGAAGGAGGAAGAGGAGCCCAAAGTCTCCAAGAGTGCACTGGAGTACTTGGGCCCCCTCTTTTCCCTACCAATAATGCCCCTCTCCTCAACTTTTCTCCCAAATTTTCCTCCTTTTCTGCTTCCCCTTCCCCACTTTTCCCTCCCCTTTTCATTTTTTTTATTCTCTCTCTCTCTCTCTCTCTCTCTCTCTCTCTATAACAAAACCTCGGTCTCCTGCCTTTCATTTACGTCGAAGTTGAACATAGCCTATAGGCAGATAGTGCCACTTTTGGCGATTTGCGGAACGCATGGCATACCGACAAGTGTGAAAAGATTTGATCGAGACTTTATGGTCAACATTGTGAAAGATTGCACTAAAAAAAAAACCATTGTCTGTTGTGCATCATCTAAAAGGGCGGTTAAGAAATAAGATGTATCTAATATTTAGTTAATTATTAATATTTTTATATGAGTTTTGATTCTCACACCTTTATTATTTCACATCTCTTTCTTCACAGTTACTTTTAATGTGTTAAAATTAGGACATTTTCATATTAGTTGTAAATGTGTATGTAAAATAGTAAATAGTAAAATATTCACGAGTGTGAAAAAATAATTAATTTTTTTTATATGTTTAAAAAAATTTAATTAAAATATGCATAAATATTTAAAAAAGAACATATATATACTCACAATGTATTTATTGTGTAAATCAATATGACAAAACTTAAGTACAATTTCTAAGAAGTTGTACTTTAAATTCTCCAACTACATTTAATTGTATCTATATTAATCAATGAATTATATTGTTGAGTTTAATTGTTAAAAAAAAAAATGTAGTACTTACGGAAATAGCAAAACTTGGGTACAGTATCTTAATTGCTAAATTCATCACAAACGGTACAAAACACTTTACTCTGTAAAATTTTGGGATGTTTGAATTTTATACCTTAAAGTAAAATTTTGGGATGTTTGAATTTTATACCTTAAAGTTTCAAAATTTAAGGGTGTAAAATTCAAATACCCCCAAAAGTTTAGAGGGTTTAGAGGGTAAAATCCAAATTTGAAAATATTAGGGTGTAAATTTCAAACATCCCCAAACTTTAGAGGGTAAAATTCAAATTATAAAATTTCAAGATGTAAAATTTAAACTCTCTCAAAATTAGGGGTGTAATTTGTAATTTATCCTAAAAGAATAAGATATCTAAGAGCAATCGCACCCGTCCATGGAAAATAGAAAAAGTGTTGAATTTTACACATTTTTGCTCAAAAACTACCCACAGTGGGTTTATAACACTGTACATATGCAAAAATGCTAAATAACTGATTATATTTACACGTTACTATAGCTTTGTATTTGATTATTAAATCAAATTTTTCTCTCTCCTTTCTCACCTTCGTTCTCTCTCTTCCCTGATTCTCTTCAATCCAAAAAAAAAAGAGGAAGAAAAAGAAATCAACTCAAACAAATCTAAAAATTCATCACAAATCCAACACAAAATCAACCCAAAATAAATCCAACGAAAAACCCATTAAAAAACCAAATCAATCTAAAACCCACGCCAAAGTTGCTATTGCTACTGTCATGGAAGCTTGGGTTTAGTACTCGTCACTGCCATGAGAAAGAAGTGAAGATTCAGACCTTACCGACCTGAATTAGGTCTGTGATTGTTCAAGGATCGGGTTTGGACCGTTGTTTGTGGTGGTGCCACTGATCTTCGTTGCCACTGGTGGTGGCAAAAGGCTTCAAGGCTCTAGCCTTGGACAGAGCTCAAGGCAAGTTCTGGCTATGGAGGATTGCGAGGGATAGAGAGTTTTAGAGATAGAGAGGAGATGGTTGGGCTAGAGAGAGAGAGAGAGAGAGAGAGAGAGAGACTATTGTTAGAAAAAAATGAAAAAATACAAGAGAAAAAACGTATGTGTGGGTTTGGGTAGGTGAAAAAAATAGTAATAATAAATGATTATTAAAAAAAATCAAAGTAAATAATAGATAATCTGATATAGTTATTTTTATAAATTATTTGTATATAATATAAAAGGTAGATTTTTATATTAAAATAGGAAAAAAAAAAGTTTGGACAGATTAAAGCAAATCCTCGAACACAATAATAAAATTAATTACATGGCTTCAGTCAATAATATATATATATATATATATATATAAAGTTTGTCTATATCTACAATTGTTCTTAATAATAAAAAATAAAAAATAACAATGTAGATTTAGTGTCCATTTGGCTCTAGTTTAAAAAATCAGTTTATTTATTATTTAACATATTTTTGCTATTATTTATGATTTCACAGTACTTTTTAGTACTATTTATGAGTTTTATTGTATTATTTCATTTAATTTTTATCTTTATTTACGATACTTTTAGGAAAAAAGTTTTACTTTCAATAAAATAAGTGGATTCAAACAAAAAAAAAAAAATTCTCTACGAATGGGTATCCTTGACATTCAGTCATTCACCACGTTGGGAATGTGGAGGCGGCAGCTATAGATATAAACTTCGAAACAGCAAGTTTGGAATTTTCTTTCATAGAAGAATTATAGGTACAGGTACTAGGGCTGTCCACGGGTCAGGTTGGGTCAGGTTTAGGCCTAACTCGGACTCGACCCGACTAGATCGAGTTACCAAAATTGTGACCCGNCTCTCTCTCTCTCTCTCTCTCTCTCTACACTTTAAAGGGTTCTTCTTCACTCTCTCTCATTCTTTAACTTTTTTTTCTTTTTCTTTTTCTTTTTTTTTGGTTTTTTGGGATTTTTGATAGTTTGGTTGGTCTGGTTTTTGAGCGTGTAGTATTGGGTTCTGTTTTTTTGTTTTGTGTTTTTCTTTGTTCCTTTTGCTCCAAGTTCAGGTTTTGATCTCCATGGCCAAAGAGGTTTCATGATCAGAATTTTTGGTTGGATGACCTGTCGTGCATTTACTTAGGTAACCCGCCAAATACGTGGCTGTAATGTAGTGAAAAGGTTGAGAGAATGAGAATCACTGTATTTTGTATTTACTATTGACCCCTTGGAAAAAGGAAAAAATCTTTGATAAGCTGGAATTTTGTGTAATATTCAACGTCTTCCATCACACTGTCAGACACAAGCCTTGGCACCACATTTCTCATCTCATCACTCACGTGTGGACGATAATAATGTATTTACTATCTAGATTCTTACGGTGCCATAACCATAATGAAAAAATCCATAACATTTATAAAAATCAATAAATAATAATACTTAGTGAAGTTTGGACCACTTAGAAACACTTTTTTCACAACTATTTTATATAGTAGACTGTGACTATCTATTTATCATTTGAGTTTTCATTAACGTATATCCTTAGACATATGTTAGTAAAACATTTTAAGAAAATTTTTATTGAGAATTAAAAGAGTTGTCAAATATTTTTATAGTTTTTTTAATTTTTGAAAAAAAAATTTAAATGGATTATTAATTTATGATCTAAAGACATATATTAATCGAATCCTTTATTATTTTATAAAGACCTACTTTTTTTTTACCACTCACAAAATGTCACATCAAAATTGTAACAAAGTTGTAACACAAAATGGTATGATACTAGATTTTTTTTTTTTTTTTTTTTTTTTTTTGTAAATCCTACTATCTTAGTGCAACATGTATTTCATGTGTCAATTTCATGCCCAATTTCACAACTTTTTGAAGTCTTCAATTATAAGTGGTAGAAAAATAATAACTCAGTGAAGTTGGGCACTCAGTCTCAAATAGCTGTCTTAAGTTTGACTAGGAGCACATAGTTCAAGTCCGATCACCAGCACTTTCAAAAAAATTCTCTGGGCCAGCAATTTATTCCGCTATGGGCCCACTCATCGTGAACAATAATTAATCTCTAGTTGAAAATTTTGAAAAAAACACAGTGGGGAACCAAAAAATAATAATAATAATAATGTTAGGCTTATATGCAATAGATCACATCAATATATTTTAAATTTGGTGTAAGGTATGTCCTAAATTTATTTATTTCGGTCAATTTGCATGTGAAGCAGTTGTCTGCTAAATTTGGTGGGTCTTGATTTCCAAACTTTGAATTTTGAGAGGCAACAACTATATTATTTAAGGTTTCTTGTCATCTGAAATTATGACACTGAACAGGACAGAAGTTAAGTTACAGCTCAACCTACTTTACAGTGCCACTTAGTCATAAGATTAAAACCTTCATTGCACTAAAATAGAATTGTCACAACTGACCTACCCCTTATTCTGGTTTGAAAAATTCCAATTTCGGTGAATATGATTTATGAATATAGAATAGTTCTTGCTTTGCTAAGAGATTCCTTGAGTTCATGTGAATTTGACGTGCAAGTTCATTACAAGATTACCTTTTTTTTTTGTTAGAAAAGGAACTTCATTAAAGAACTAAGAACCAGAAATACAAGAACGAATAAGGCGCTCATAAGATGCGCCAACTGAGTCCAACCTCAGAAGAAAAGCCACCTCCATTGGAGGTTCTAACAAAACAACAAAATCTTGTGCTAAGAAAGCTCCCCTTCTGGCAAGGGGAACTTGTGAATTTGCATAAATTTTATTAACTCAATTTTTGACAAGCCTTTTGGGCCCAAATTAATGGGTTTTAACAAAGATTTAGATATTTTTGAACCATGTAAATATATGGTACGGGCCTTCACATTTTTCATTTCAAATTGGGCCTTCAAGCTCAGCCTGTATTCCATTCCACAACTTTAAATCTTTTGGGCCTACAGGCCTTTAAGTACAAATTTTTATTAGTACAAATTTAATGTTTCACATAAAAACATTAGCAAGCACATAAAAACAGTAAATAACACGTAACACAACCTGGGTAATTAGCAAGCACATAAAAACACCTAATATCACATTCTAACCACCTGTTAAAACCACACAATACCAAAAAAAAAAAAAACATTTTTCAAAATGCCACAGTCTTAAGACCTAGGCACTGGGTAGTACATAAAAACACACATAATATCACTTTCTAACCACCTATTAAAACTACACAATACAAGAAAGAATTTTTTTTCAAAATGCCTAGGAATTAAGACCTAGGTAGTACCTTAAAAATCCAAAAACAAATCAAAAAAGTCTAATAAGCACAAAAGCACATCTCAACCTATTAAACCTGTCAAGTTGTGCCAACCATTCCATACATGTAACACAACTTTTACACAAGCCAGCAAAACAAATTCTAACAAATAATTCAATCACAGCCACACCACAAGTATGGCAATAAGAGCATCTTGCAATATTTCCATAAAATCAGAGAAGGCAAAAAGGTACTTACTGCAAGTGTGTAAGGCAATAAACTACCAAGGCAGTAACTAGTTATAATTAGTTACAATATTATGAAATAGCTAAGTATTTCCAAAAAATAGCTTTTCTAAAGCATTAAAGAGCAACTACTCTATAGTTTAGTCCATGACTAATAGGAAAGAAAGCATATAAACCTAATAAGTTTTCTTTCCTATAAGCAAGAGTTGATTTATAAATTATGCTAGAAAAGCACTATGTCCAAAAGAACTTCCAATTTGTATCCAAAAATCTGCCTCCTATACAAAATGTGTCCCTCCTACAAGAAAATGGGCAAAAAGATATTTATCAATAGAAAATATAAGGACAAGACCAAAAAATACAGAATAGTAATAACCAAAAAGTAAGGACAGAACCAAATTCAATAGAAATAACAGTAAGGGTAGAAACTTACCCAATTTGTGATTAGTCATCAACACTAATTGAGATACCTTTGCTTGAGCTTGAACTTTTACCACCTGCTGCTGCTTGACATATAAGTAGAAAAAAGAAAGAAATGAAGGCTATTAGATTAAATTTCATTTGCATAAGACACATTTAATAGCACTTAATAGACAAAAAGTTTGGAAGTTAACATATTACATAAATCATGAAATTCATCTTCCAAGGCCTCTACCTTATCCTTTGATTTGCGAAAAGAAATTGAAACCAAGGCTCGAAGCCAATCTTGTGCACAAACAAGATTTTGAACCATGAGTGGAGAGAGTGAACTCCGAAATGGATCAAGTATGTGTCCTCCGGTACTGAAGGCTAACTCAAAAACAACAGTAGAAACAGGTACAGCCAGCACATCCCTAGCTAATTTGGACAGCACTTGATACCTATTTGAATTGGCCTTCCACCACCCCAATATCTCAAATTTAACATCCCCCCTTCTATTTTCATAATTTTCAGCCAAATATTTGTTAATCTCATTGCTACACCCTATGGACTACTCAGCCTCCAAGAAATGGTCAAACGTAGAATTAACCGTCGCATATGGATCGCTACAACCAATTGACTCACCTTCTATGTGTGTCCTCTCACTCCTACTTAGTACTTGTACATTTGGTGAATCAACACGATAGTAATAATCATACAACTTGACCAAGGAACCCCTCACCAATTCAACCATCACATCAGCCACTTCATTCCCATGAATTTCAGAAAAGCAAAACTTCAAAAACCCCAACTTCTTTCTTGGATCAAGAACCACAGCCACATAAAAGAGATGATTCATTTTATCCCCTTTCCCTCAATACTTATCAAACTTAGATTCCATTTTAATTGCCATGTTTTTCAAGAGGTGGTTTTGAGATTTATTTAATTGGGAAATATTCTCTTGAATGACAAACATCTCATCAAAAAAGGTGTTTGCAGTAACATACAAAGAACCTGAAAATTTTTTTGTGGCATGTAAAAAAGCTTTAGAAAACCCACAAATGTCCTACAATTTTGGAAATCAATACCACTAGGAGATCTCATATTATCACTATTCTCCTTGTTCATAAAGTATGAAGAATAACTATCATCCTCAAAACCCATTCGTATGAACACTTTCTCAACTTTTTATGTGGTTTCTAACATGAGGTAGGTAGAGTTCCACCTAGTTGGTACATCTAGACAAAGAAAAGACTTAGACTCAATACCTAATCTCTCAATAAAACCCACAAAAGTTTGATTCCTATTTGGTGAGGACTTCACATACTTCACAACTTCACACACCTTAACAATGGATGCATCAATTTCTCTCACACCATCCCCCACAATAAGATTTAGGATATGTGCACAACACCTCATATGTAAGAACTTATGTTCTAAAACAGTGCCCTCCCAATCTTTAGTTACATTTTCCAAAAACTTAATTGATGAGAATCAACAAGCATTCAAGGATCCATTACATGTTCTAGTTGAGCCTATTACTAAAGCAAGATCCAAGAAGATCAAAGATGCGCTTAATGGGCTGATTCAAGAGATTTGGGCTGATTCTAATGCAGAACATTCCAAGCTTGGCCCAAAGGAAGATAAAGGCGTAATAAATTTAATCCAAGCTATTGAGAGCTAATCTGGCTTAATTGGGCGTGATTTATGGCGTGAATTAATGGTTGATTAATTTTCCAACTCCATATCAGTTAATAGATATTTTTCCTAATCTAGAGCATCTAGTTTTGGACCAAATCTACCTTAATTTTAGGCTTTTATTATTTAGAACGTTTTTAGCTATTTTTCCTATTTTGGATCTGCTAATTTTAGACCAAATCAACTTTTATTTAGGGTTTTATTATTTAGTACGTTTTTTATATTTTCTATTTCCAGTCATGTCATATAAATAGCATGCACTCATTGTAATAGAGGAATTATTGAATAAATATCAGAAAAGGTGAGGCTTTGCTCTTCTTTTGGTTCTTCAAGAACTGTGAACTTATTAGAGATTCTTCCTTGTAGCGTTCAAACTTCAAACCTTTGGTTCGTGATTCAATTATAATCATTGGGTCAAAGTGTTACACTTATACTTTTGGTTCGCATTTCGATTATAAACGTTGGGTTAGGGTTTCTATCAAAAAAATATGAATTTTAGTTTTCTTGGGCAAGTATTCCAATATTTTTGTTGGGTCTCAAAGCGTGTCGATTGAGGGTCGCATCATTTGGTATCAGAGCACAGGTTCTAAACTCAGTTTTCTTTCCCTTTATCTTTTGTTTCCTGCTATCATCCTGTCTTGTTCCTTTTGTATTCTTTATTCCTTGTTCTTATTTTGTGACGTGCACTAGGTTAAAATCATGCACTAAGTTTCCAAAAACAAAAAAGCGAGACAAAAAAAAAGAGCTTAAAAAAAAAAGAAAAAGAAAAAGAAAAAGAAAAGACTACAGAAAAGAAATAGAAAAAAAAAATTGTTTGTAGTTTCAATTCCCTCATACCAAAATATTATTTTCTTTTGTCCTATTCCTTTGATTTAGTGTTTCTATCATATTTTCTTTCCATTGGTATTAGTTTAAATACTACAAGTTGAATTTCTTGATCAAGTTTACTAGATTAAGCAAAACTAAAAAGGAGAAGTTACGAGTGGAAAAAGGCAAGAGAGTGTGAGACTAATATCGGGAAAAAGCCAATTTAAGAGTAAAACACGAGTGTGGGTGACATAATTTGAGTGTAAACACGTGAGGGAGTGTTGTGAGAAATTATTTCTTACATTTTTTTTGTAGTTTCAAAATTATGTCTTTCGGGGGTGAAGCATTAAACAGAAGAGGGGAGGAGTCATCCATCATGTTGCAAGCTATGCAACAACAATTTAAACGTATGAACGTGGTGTTTAATGATATTCGGGATCGGATGGATAGGCAAGACGTTGTTATTACTTCTTTGCATAAGGAGCGTCCCTAAAGAGCCCCTAATACTAGAAGGCAAGAAAGGTGTGCGCGTGTGGATGATTCTGATGACTACTATGACGATGAGTTTGAAGATGAAGAGGATCAAGCTTCATTGAACAATGAGGGTAGGTTTGCGCCAAGGGGAGAAAGGCATGGTAGAGGTTTCCGAAGAGATCCAAGATGGCAAGATGGGACTGACAGAAGCCTGGAAAACATTAAAATGAAGGTACCATTGTTCCAAGGGAAAATGATCCATAAGTG